>NC_084613.1:67028782-67328782 GCF_033978795.1 Nerophis ophidion | reverse complement strand
ACGCTGTGTTCCATCTTCCGCTGCACCCACGAGAGAACAACTCGTCACCACAATGCCCCCGAGACGTCACAGAATTTCCGCGATTTTGACCATGAAAATGATCAAAATATACAGGAACCATGCCAAAATCACATAGAAAGCATACACCAAAAGAGAAATATTAAAAAAATAAATGTATTACTTCGTTTGTAACATTTCATGGTTAAGCCACCTGGTGGCAGGTGAGAGACGGCTTCACTTGCCTCCCCTGACAGCACGTCACTGCTCCGTCGTGTCCACTCACCGATTCTGTCAATGCTTTGCAGATGTTTACCTGGACTGAAGGTTGTCTTGGGGGCATTTTAGTTCACTGCACTTTGCTGCCCATACATCTATGCCACCTCTCACTTTGTTTGTGGACTAAACCTCACTGGCCCAGCAACCAGCCTCAGGTCAACCACATTGCTGACTGCTTCGCAGCTTGTCATCGTGTCAGGGTGCATGCAGGCGTGGGAGAAAGGATAGGAAGGTTGAAGAAGAAGGAATAGGAAGGAGGTACATTAAAGGCTTGCATGCCGTGATGGCGGTGGAATATGTCTGCCTAATACATGGTGCACATGATGCTCTGCCAGGAGACAAAGGTCAGTCCAGTGGAAACGATACGGGCCTGCTTTCGTGTGACATCTTTGTTTTCCATGCCTGGAGTCCCACTCATATTTTAATACGTCTCAGGCATGCCAAAGCCGATTGATCAAAGAGTATGTTGCATCATGTGCAGGGATATTCTAAACCAGTGGTCCCCAACCACCGGGCTGCAAAATATTTTTTATTTTATTTTTATTTTTTATTTTTATTAAATCAACATAAAAACACAAGATACACTTACAATTAGTGCACCAAACCAAAAAAACTCTCTTTTTCATGACAAGAAAAATAAATAAAATTATAATAATAATAATGTACCCCACCTCCCCCCAACCCACCGCCACCCAGCCGGTGGTACGCGGGACAAATTATCAAGCATTGACCGGTCCACAGCTACAAAAAGATTGGGGACCACTGTTTTGACCACTATTTTCTATCAACTTTTTTGGACGGATTGGGGCACCCGGCCTCCTACCGGTTGGACGTGCCCTAAACACCTCCCTGGGGAAGCGTTCGGGGGGCATCCTGACCAGATGCCCGAACCACCTCATCTGGCCTGGGAAGAGCTAGACGAAGTGGCTGGGGAGAGGGAAGTCTGAGTTTCCCTGCTTAGGCTGTTGCCCCCGCGACCCGACCTCGGATAAGCGGAAGAAGATGGATGGATGGATGGATGGATGGGCACCTGGCCAAGTTAAAATGTAGATGCTGATCTGGACAAAGGAATAAATATCGGGTGGTTTTATTAATATTGGAAAATGAGACAAACATATTTTTCAATCTGTTTTTCCAGCCTATTTCAAATGGTGATTACTCGGGGTGTGCATCGCTACCTTAAATGGCGATTTGATATGAATCTCCATGGGATCTGAGCTGAGGATGCCGTTGTGGCTTGTGCAGCCCTTTGAGACACTTGTGATTTAGGGCTATACAACTACTTATATAGCCCTAAATCATGGGTGTAAAACTCTGGCCCGCCGTGTAATTTCACTTGGCCCTTGAGGCAATATCAAGTTAACATTAGAGCTGGCCCGCCGCTGTAACACCGCATTCACCGCTAATACTCTTACTTGCCAACCCGCTCGATTTTACCGGGAGACTCCAGAAGTTCAGTGCCCCTCCCGAATTTCATCCCGGACAACAATATTTGGGGTGGGCTTTAAAGGCACTGCCTTTGGCGTTCTCTACAACCTGTCTCCACGTCCGCTTTTCATCCATACAAACAGCGTGCCGGCCCAGTCACATAATATATGCGGCTTATACACACACACAAGTGAATGCAAGGCATACTTGGTCAACAGCCATACAGGTCACACTGAGGGTGGCCGTTTCAATAACTTTAACACTGTTACAAATATGCGCCACACTGTGAACCCACACCAAACAAGAATGACACATTTCGGGAGAACATCCGCACCTTAACACAACATAAACACAACAGAACAAATACCCAGAACGCTTTGCAGCACTAACTATTCCGGGACGCGACAATATACACCCACCGCTATCACCAAACCCCGTCCACCTCAACCCCACCGCCGAAAAGAGGCATTCAATTTTTATTTAAATTTTATTTGATATGCCATTGATATTTTTTAATTATTATTATTATTTGAAACTCGATTTTGCATATCTTGCTTGTTCAATATTCAATGCAAAACTTGTTTGGGTCCCTATTAAAAGGTTAATTTGTTCAACCTCGGCCCGCGGCTTTGTTCGGTTTTAAATTTTGGTCCACTCTGTATTCGAGTTTGACACCCCTGCCCGAAATCAATCAATTTTTACAGATTGATTAATTGATTGATTGATACATGGGTTACGATACAATTCACTAACAAAACTTTTTAAAACTTTACGATTCGATTCAATATGATTTGATATGATTTGATTGAGATAGAAGCTTTACATGGTGAAAAGAAAACTAAATGTATCATGTCAGAACAATGTCATGAGTTTATTTTATAAAATAGATACATTAATTATGAGCAATTAGTAGAAGTATCAACCTCAAGGCTTTGCAATCCATAAACTTAAAGAAAATATGTCAACAAAACACTTTTGGAAAAGCTACAAAGTATTTACTGTGGTTTGCTCGGGTAGCAATTTGGGTTTTACGGTATACCCGTATTATTATTATTATTCCGCCATCCTAGTCACTGCCGTTGTGTCCTTGGGCAAGACACTTTACCCACCTGCTCCCGGTGCCACCCACACTGGTTTAAATGTAACTTAGATATTGGGTTTCACTATGTAAAGCGCTTTGAGTCACTCGAGAAAAGCGCTATATAAATATAATTCACTTAATTCACTAATTATAGTACCGCAATCATAATGAATCATATTCTGTACTATACCGACTCTGAAAAGTACCGGTTAATTAATCAAACTGAGAATTTTTTCTTTTGTTTGGTGAAAGGTTGTACATTAGGTTATATTTTTATATAATGTAGCAAGCAATTTTTGCCGTGTAGCTTGTAGTGTAGTTTGCGACAATTCTCTGAGGATAGCTTCACCTTTTGCTTAGTTTACTGCATTTTCCAAGTAGCTTGCCCATCACTGCTTTTATCCAACTTACCATTCTTTTTTAAGAACATCCAAACGTGAACCACACTTCATATTTAATATTCTCGGGTGAGTATTGTTTGTAAACTCTTTCGTTGCTGCCCCCATGTTGCTCTGACATCAGTTACAAAGTAAAACAATACTCTTGTATTGCGTCATCACAGAAATCTCGCAAGATCAGAGAGGCCATATTTTGTAGTAGATCTACAAGCAACCAATTCATGAGTTTCCAACCGGACATCGACCAATCCATTGTACACATAAATCGGTCCAGCAGCTGCCAAACGATGTATTCATATATTTAAAGTTAAAATCAGTTATCGGTTTGTAACAATTATTTTTTAAACCCCAAGTCATTACTGACTCCCACGGAACTGTGCAGACTGCATATTACGACTTAATTGCAATAACTGCAATACAGGATTTTTTCTTTATTTATTTAGTATTTATTTTATTTTTTTTAACTTTTTGGTGGAGAATGATATGTTTAAGTACTGGATTTGATTAATTACACAGTGTTTTTAATTATTATTATTTTTTTTTTTTACAAACATTACACTTCAGTGATTTACGCACCTAAAGTGTGACTGAAAAATAAATGGTTCAAGTATTTAATGAACAAATACATAATAAAATAGATTGCATTATTTCAAATCTATTGTGGCAATTATGGCATTTTCCAATATTTCACCTATTCCATTTGGTTAATTATGCAAATCCATTCTTTCATATATAATTTTTTTTATCATTTTCTTCACAAGTTACTTCTTTTTAATATAAATACTCACCGGTAGTAATTATAAGAGAAGTGTCTGATCATTTCTCACCATTTTTTTTAATACTCTATGTTGGGGAAAATTGTAAATTAGGCTAGAATTAAGGTTTTAGAATGGCATTCCCAAAGTCCGGACTTAAACGTGTGGACAATGCTGAAGAAATAAGTCCATGTCAGAAAACAAACTAATTTAGCTGAACTGCACCAATTTTGTCAAGAGGAGTGGTCAAAATTTCAACCAGAAGCTTGTGGATAGCTACCAAAAGCGCCTTATTGCAGTGAAACTTGCCAAGGGACATGTGACCAGAGGTGGGTAGAGTAGGCAGAAATTGTACTCAAGTAAGAGTACTGTTACTTTAGAGATTTATTACTCAAGTAAAAGTAAGGAGTAGTCACCCAAATATTTACTTGAGTAAAAGTAAAAAGTATGTTGTGAAAAAAACTACTCAAGTACTGAGTAACTGATGAGTAACCTGTTTGTTGGATGATTACGGCAACAAATAATGCACAAAAACATAAAAATAGCAATGAGCAAATTCAGAGCCAGGAATATCTCTTAAGCAACTAAAACAATAATATATATTAAATAATAATACATTAAAATAAAAAAAAATTAAGGCAAATTGAGCCACAATAACTTAACAGCACCATAGGCTCAGTAGGCATTCATCGATTGATTGGTTGATTGATAGAAACTTTTATTAGTAGATTGCACAGTACAGTATATATTCCGTACAATTGACCACTAAATGGTAACACCCCAATAAGTTTTTCAACGTTAATCAATGACTTAATAAATGACCAAGTTGAGGTGATCTACCATATATATATATATATATACATACACACACATATCATATACACACACACATATCATATATATATATATATATATATATATATATATATATATATATATATGTATATATATATATATATATATATATATATATATATATATATACATACATATATATACAGTATTTAATTTATATGTATTTATTTTGCCGTTTTTGTTGACATGTTAGAGGTGTTTTCATGAATATACATGCATGTTTAACATATAGATTCCTATCTTTCATGAAGACAAGAATATAAGTTGGTGTATTACCTGATTCTGATGACTTGCATTGATTGGAATCAGACAGTATAGTGCTGATAACGTCCACGTTTTCAAATGGAAGAGAAAAAAAGTCCTCCTTTCTGTCTAATACCACATGATAGTCGTTGGTTTTTGACATCTTATTTGTCCAGCTTCCATATTTGTTTTTATACACTTTACAAGAAATACATTGGCGGCAAACTCCGTAGCTTGCTAGCTTGTTTGCTCTGGCTTTCGGAGACTCTTATTTTGTTAGTGCAGGCGCGATGGAGCGGCACTTTTATTGTAAAGGCAGGAACTGTGCGATCAATCTTTAGGCTTTTGACGGGAAGTACGGTTGAAATAAAAAGTGTCTTTTTTCTTTTACACTTTTGATTGATTGAAACTTGTATTAGTAGATTGCACAGTACAGTACATATTCCGTACAATTGATCACTAAGTGGTAACACCCCAATAAGTTTTTCAACTTGTTTGAGTCGGGTTTTACGTGTGACGGTCATGTGACCGCCTGGCTCTGTTTGATTGGTCCAAAGTCACCCGTGACTGCATGTGATTGGAGAAACGCAGGCAAGCATAGATCCTACTTTGAAAAACCAAAACAAACATTAATAGATCGATTGAAAAAAAAATAGCGAGTAGCAAGCTGCATGTAGATAAATGGAGCGGAGTAAAAGTAGCGTTTCTTCTGTATAAATATACTCAAGTGAAAGTAAAAGTATGTTGCATAAAAACTATTCTAAGAAGTACAATTCATCCCAAAAGTTACTCAAGTAGATGTAACGGAGTAAATGTAGCGCGTTACTACCCACCTCTGCATGTAACCAAATATGAACATTACTGTATGAATACTTTTGACCCAGCAGATTTGGTCCCATTTTCAGTAGACCCATAATAAGTTCATAAAAGAACCAAACTTCATGAGTGTTTTTTGTGACTAACAAGTATGTGCTCCAATCACTCCATCACAAAAAAATAAGAGTTGTAGAAATTATTGAAAACTCAAAACAGCCATGACATTATGTTCTTTACAAGTGTATGCAAACTTTTGATCTCGACAATAGGCTGCAGTACGTTGTATCCACATGTTAGTTTCCTATTAAATGGAGGATTTGTGGCTTTTCGTGAACTCGTTCCAAGAAGTCTGTATCACTCCCAGCACACAAAAATGTGTCTGACCATTTGGGACACACAGACTGTATGTTCTCTTTTCTATTCAATTGAGCCTGCTGTCCAAACAGGATTATGAGCAGCTTCCAAGTGTCAAGGCAATTACAACAATGACACCAGGGTGGTTTGGGTTTGAGGAGGGGGTTATGGCCAATGCCATGTAAATGTCTGCGGGGATGAACGCCTCCTAGCTGACGGTTGTCACCGCCTACTTCCCGAGCTCCATCTGTTCTCCCCCTTATAATGCATCCGATTAGATTTTTTTTTTTGGGGGGGGTACAATAGATGCAGCAGTCCATAAAAGTTGTGGCGGTTTCAGATGCTCGACTAAAGATGGCCGTTAGTCATCAGCAAGCCTCATTTGTGGTGTAGCGATTATACAGCAAAAGATGCCAACAGGCATCTCTTATCAGATTATGTAGATAAATGGATGCTTATATTAAAATGTCTGATGCAATCAAACCTTTTGTGATGGTGACTCTTGGTTATAATAGCAGGCCGGCCTCAATTAGTGCATATATAACACAAGCTGTGCTGTATTCGGGGCCCTCTGGGGGGGCCACACGATCATGGTCTGGGCTTTTGTAAAAAAAAAAAAAATAAAGTCATTTAAATCATTCAGTTATAAAATTTGACGCCATGGCTGTGATAATGTCAATGAGCGATTTCTAATCACTGTTATGTTGGAATACTTATTAATATTGAGCCTGCTGTTGTTGATAATATTCATTTTTGTTTGACTACTTTTGGATTGTTTTGTGTCATTTGTGTTTTTTTTTTTGACTGTTGAACATTTTAAGTTCAAGTTTATTCACAATACCATATAACAATTGCAAAAGTGGTGAATGTCATCATTTAAAGATGTTGGTACGTGAAAGGGTCCCCCAAATAAGCTAGAAGAAACTTTTGACAGGGGGTCAAGAGGACAGATATATATGGAAAGATGAAACATGGTGCAAGCACAACAACAAAAAACAAAAACAAAGCAACAACAGCGCTATATGATAAACACAAGATAATAGTACTAAATCAAGCATACACATACATACATACATTCATTCAACCATGCAAAACCCAAAAGTAGTCTACCCCACATGAGGCATTAAAGATAGGTGGTTAATAGGTAAGTTTTCAGTTTATTTTTGAAGTTGGAGAATGGATACAACATGGGTGTCAAACTCTGGCCCGCGGGCCAAATTTGGCCCGCCGTGTAATTTCACTTGGTCCTTGAGGCAATATTAAATAAACATTAGAGCTGGCCCGCCGCTATAACACCGCATTTACCGCAAACACTCTTACTTGCCAACTCTCTCGATTTTCCCGGGAGACTCCAGAAGTTCAGTGCCGCTCCCGAATTTCATCCCGGACAACAATATTTGGGGTGGGCTTTAAAGGCACTGCCTTTGGCGTTCTCTACAACCTGTTTCCACGTCCGCTTTTTCTCTATACAAACAGCGTGCCGGCCCAGGCACATAAAAATGCGGCTTATACACACACACAAGTGAATGCAAAGCATACTTGGTCAACAGCCATACAGGTCACACTGAGGGTGGCCGTATCAATAACTTTAACACTGTTACAAATATGCGCCACACTGTGAACCCACACTAAACAAGAATGCCACATTTCGGGAGAACATCCGCACCGTAATACAACATAAACACAACAGAACAAATACCCGGAACCCCTTGCAGCACCAACTCTTCCGGGACGCTACAATATACACCCCGCCCCGCTATCACCAATCCCCGTCCACCTCAACCCCACCGCCGAAAAGAGGCAATCAATTTTTATATCAATTTTATTTGACATGCCATTGATATTTTTTAACTATTATTATTATTTGAAACTCGATTTTGCATGTCACTATACAATTATATAAGCCTTGCTTGTTCAATATTCAATGCAAAACTTGTTTGGGTCCCTATTAAAAGGTTAATTTGTTCAACTTCAGCCTGCGGCTTTGTTCGGTTTTAAATTTTGGCCCACTCTGTATTTGAGTTTGACACCCCTGGGATACATCATCTTGAAGCTCTCATTAAGCTGGTTCCAAATCTTTGGTCCCCTGCATACAAAACTTCGAGCGGTACTAGCCAGTAAACGTTGTTTACCTGATGTCAGATCTACGTTATGAGTGTTGTGGGCATGCTTGGGATGGTAAATCGGAACCAAGCTACAGAGCCTAAGATTCAGCCTGTAAATGACTTGATAGGTTAAACCATGGGTGTTAAACTCTGGCCCGCGGGCCAAATATGGCCCGCCATGTAATTTCATTTGGCCCTGGAGGCAATATCAAATTAACATTAGAGCTGGCCCGTACTATACACAGGCGGTGCAGCTGTAACAACGCATTCACCGCTAATGCTCATACTTGCCAACCCTCCCGATTTTCCCAGGAGACTCCCGAAGTTCAGTGCCCCTCCCGAAAATCTCCCTTGTTTAACCATTCTTGTGAATATCTCCCAATTTCCACCCGGACAACAATATTGGGGGCCGTGCCTTAAAGGCAATGCCTTTAAAGTTCTCTAAAATCTGTCGTCACGTCCGCTTATCCTCCATACAAAAAGCGTGCCGGCCAAGCCTCATGATATAAGCAGCTTGTACACACTCATAAGTGGATGTGTACAAGCTGTTTATATATATACATGTATATATATATATATATATATATATATATATATATATATATATATATATATACAGTATATCATTTGTAGTTATTTATTTTACCGTTTTTGTTGACGTGTTAGAGGTGTTTTAATGAATATACATACATGTTTAAAATGTAGATTCCTATCTTTCATGAAGACAATAATATAATTTGGTGTATTATCTGATTCTGATGACTTGTATTGATTGGAATCGGACAGTATAGTGCTGATAATGTCCACATTTTCAAATGGAGGAGAAAAAAAGTTCCTCTTTTCTGTCTAATACCACATGAAAGTCGTTGGTTTTTGGCATCTTATTTGTCCAGCTTCCATATTCGTTTTAATACACTTCACAAGAAATACATTGGCGGCAAACTCCGTAGCTTGCTCGCTTGTTTGCGCTGGCTTTCGGAGACTCTTATTTTGTTAGCGCAGGTGCGATGGAGCGGCACTTTTATTGTGAAGACAGGAACTGTGCGATCAGTCTTTAGGCTTTTGACGGGAAGTACGGTTGAAATAAAAAGTGTCTTTTTTCCTTCACACTTTTGATTGATTGATTTAAACTTTTATTAGTAGATTGCACAGTACAGTACATATTCCGTACAATTGACCACTAAATGGTAACACCCCGATAAGTTTTTAAACTTTTTTAGGTCGGATTTGACGTGTGACGGTCACGTGGCCGCCTGGTTTTGTTTGATTGGTCCAACGTCACTAGTGACTGCATTTGATTGGTGAAACGCAGGCATGCGTATATCCTACTTTGAATGCGTGTTTGACAAAATAAAAACAAACAAAGCGTGCATTAACAGATCGATAAAAAAAAAGTAGCGAGTAACGAGCTGATTGTAGATAAATGGAGCGGAGTAAAAGTAGCGTTTCTTCTCTATAAATATACTCAGGTAAAAGTAAAAGTATGTTGCATAAAAACTACTCTTAGAAGTACAATTTATCCCAAAAGTTACTCAAGTAGATGTAAAGGAGTAAATGTAGCGTGTTACTACTGAGTACTATTATGGTACTATGTGTATTATTTTTTTGGGATTGATTAATAAATATAAATATCCATCCATCATCCATCCATCATCTTCCGCTTATCCGAGGTCGGGTCGCGGGGGCAACAGCCTAGGCAGGGAAACCCAGACTTCCCTCTCCCCAGCCACTTCGTCTAGCTCTTCCCGGGGGATCCCGAGGCGTTCCCAGGCCAACCGGGAGACATAGTCTTCCCAACGTGTCCTGGGTCTTCCCCGTGGCCTCCTACCGGTTGGACCTGCCCTAAACACCTCCCTAGGGAGGCGTTCGGGTGGCATACTGACCTGCTGCCCGAACCACCTCATCTGGCTCCTCTCGATGTGAAGGAGCAGCGGCTTTACTTTGAGTTCCTCCCGGATGGCAGAGCTTCTCACCCTATCTCTAAGGGAGAGCCCCGCCACACGACGGAGGAAACTCATTTCGGCCGCTTGTACCCGTGATCTTATCCTTTCGGTCATGACCCAAAGCTCATGACCATAGGTGAGGATGGCAACATAGATCGACCGGTAAATTGAAAGCTTTCACTTCCGGCTCAGCTCCTTCTTCACCACAACGGATCGGTACAACGTCCGCATTACTGAAGACGCCGCGCCAATCCGCCTGTCGATCTCACGATCCACTCTTCCCTCACTCGTGAACAAGACTCCTAGGTACTTGAACTCCTCCACTTGGGGAAGGGTCTCCTCCCCAACCCGGAGATGGCATTCCTCCCTTTTCCGGGCGAGAACCATGGACTCGGACTTGGAGGTGCTGATTCTCATTCCGGTCGCTTCACACTCGGCTGCGAACCGATCCAGCGAGGGCTGAAGATCCCGGTCAGATGAAGCCATCAGGACCACATCATCTGCAAAAAGCAGAGACCTAATCCTGCGGTTACCAAACCGGAACCCCTCAACGCCTTGACTGCGCCTAGAAATTCTGTCCATAAAAGTTATGAACAGATTCGGTGACAAAGGACAGCCTTGGCGGAGTCCAACCTCACTGGAAATGTGTTCGACTTACTGCCGGCAATGCGGACCAAGCTCTGGCACTGATCGTACAGGGAGCGGACCGCCACAATAAGACAGTCCGATACCCCATACTCTCTGAGCACTCTCCACAGGACTTCCCGAGGGACACGGTCGAATGCCTTCTCCAAGTCCACAAAGCACATGTAGACTGGTTGGGCAAACTCCCATGCACCCTCAAGAACCCTGCCGAGAGTATAGCGCTGGTCCACAGTTCCACGACCAGTACGAAAACCACACTGTTCCTCCTGAATCCGAGGTTCGACTATCCGGCATAGCCTCCTCTCCAGTACACCTGAATAAACCTTACCGGGAAGGCTGAGGAGTGTGATCCCACGATAGTTGGAACACACCCTCCGGACCCCCTTCTTAAAGAGAGAACCACCACCCTGGTCTGCCAATCCAGAGGTACCGCCCACAATGTCCACGCGATGCTGCAAAGTCTTGTCAACCAAGACAGCCCCACAGCATCCAGAGTATTAAGGAACTCCGGGCGGATCTCGTCCACCCCTGGGGCCTTGCCACCGAGGAGCTTTTTAACTACCTCAGCGACCTCAGCCCCAGAAATAGGAGAGTTCACCACAGATTCCCCAGGCACTGCTTCCTCATAGGGAGACGTGTTGGTGGGATTGAGGAGGTCTTCGAAGTATTCCCTCCACCTATCCACAATATCCGCAGTTGAGGTCAGCAGAACACCATCCGCACCATACACGGTGTTGATAGTGCACTGCTTCCCCTTCCTGAGGCGGAGGACGGTGGTCCAGAATCGCTTCGAAGCCGTCCGGAAGTAGTTTTCCATGGCTTCCCCAAACTCCTCCCATGTCCGAGTTTTTGCCTCCGCGACCGCTGAAGCTGCACACCGCTTGGCCTGTCGGTACCTGTCCACTGCCTCCGGAGTCCTAAGAGCCAAAAGGACCCGATAGGACTCCTTCTTCAGCTTGACGGCATCCCTCACCGCTGGTGTCCACCAAGGGTTTTAAGGATTGCCGCCCCGACAGGCACCAACTACCTTACGGTCCAGCACCTCCCTCGTGACATGTTCAAAGTTCTTCCGGAGGTGGGAATTGAAACTTTGTCTGACAGGAGACTCTGCCAGACGTTCCCAGCAGACCCTCACAATGCGTTTGGGCCTCCCAGGTCTGTCCGGCATCCTCCCCCACCATCGCAGCCAACTCACCACCAGGTGGTGATCGGTAGAACGCTCCGCCCCTCTCTTCACCCAAGTGTCCATAACATGAGGCCGCAAATCCGATGACACAACTACAAAGTCGATCATGGAACTGCGGCCTAGGGTGTCCTGGTGCCAAGTGCACATATGGACACCCTTATACTTGAACATGGTGTTTGTTATGGACAATCCGTGACGAGCACAAAAGTCCAATAACAAAACACCACTCGGGTTCAGATCCGGGCGGCCATTCTTCCCAATCACGCCTCTCCAGGTTTCACTGTCATTGCCAACGTGAGCGTTGAAGTCTCCCAGTAGGACAAAGGAATCACCCGGGGGGAGCACTTTCCAGTACTCCCTCGAGTGTTCCCAAAAAGGGTGGGTACTCTGAACTGCTGCTTGGTGCGTAAGCACAAACAACAGTCAGGAACCGTCCCCCCACCCGAAGGCGGAGGGAGGCTACCCTTTCATCCACCGGGTTGAACTCCAACGTACGGGCTTTGAGCCGGGGAGAAACAAGAATTGCCACCCCAGCCCGTCGCCTCTCACTGCCGGCCACGCCAGAGTGGAAGAGGGTCCAATCCCACTCTAGAGAAGTGGTTCCAGAGCCCTTGCTGTGCGTCGAAGTGAGTCCGACTATATCCAGCCGGAATTTCTCGACTTCGCGCACTAGCTCAGGCTCTTTCCCCCCCAGTGACGTGACGTTCCACGTCCCAAGAGCTAGCTTCTGTAGCCGAGGATCGGACCGCCAAGTGCCCTGCCTTCGGCTTCCGCCCAGCTCACATTGCACCCGACCTCTATGGCCCCTGCTATGGGTTTTGAGCCCATTGGAGTGGTGACCCATGTTGCCTCTTCGGGCTGTGCCCGGCCGGGCCCCATGGGAACAGGCCCGGCCACCAGGCGCTCGCCATCGTGCCCCACCTCCGGGGATGGCTCCAGAGGGGGGCCCCGGTTACCCGCGTCCGGGCGAGGGAAATCTGGGTCCATGCTTTTTCTTCTTCATAAAGGTCTTCGAGCTGCTCTTTGTTTGATCCCTCACCTAGAACCTGTTTGCCTTGGGAGACCCTACCAGGGGGCTTTATGCCCCCGGACAACATAGCTCCTAGGATCATTGGGACACGCAAACTCCTCTACCACGATAAGGTTGCAGCTCAGAGAGGAGAATAAAAAAAAAATATACATATATATATATATATATATATATATATATATATATATATATACACATATATATATTTTTTTTATTTTTTATATTATATATATATATATAAATACATATATAAGTATGAAATACTTGACTGTCAGTGAATTCTAGCTATATATATTTATTTTATTATATATAAATAAAAGTCATATTTGAATTTCCGACGGCACCTATCAAATAAACAGTAATAAAAACAGTTTTTCTACTAACTGTACTGTGCTTGCTTGTTTCTAAAAAAAAAAAAAAAAACAACACTTACCTTTCACTGTTTGAGTAACCTTTGTCCTGCCATTTGCGTATTAGCGAGCGATCTCCGAATCCGGGAACATCCTTCACGGATTTGTTGTAGACATCCGCAAATGAGAACGGGATGTTGCTTCCAGCTATCAGCATAGCCATCTTTGTCTCAGCTATAAGATACACCATCGGGTCTCCATTTTGCGAGGTGGCCCATAATACTGGGTTGTGAACGATGCTGCGCTGCGGACGCTTTGTGCTTCGCTGACCGTTCATGGCTGAATATCCGTTCGGCCGCCGTGTTCAATGGAGAAGTCTGTTCTACAAAATTTACAGGCAACAAACCCCTTACCCTTCGAACTCTCCTGGATAAACTGAAATTCTTGTTTCCAATCGTTCTGGAACTTGCAAGCGTATTTCTTCATTTTGCCCATCGACGGTGTAATATATTGGGTGGGAGTCAATAACCAGGTGACGTGATGAAGTTACGTCTCTTTACTGTGGGCTTCAGAAAAACGGACACCCCAATGCATGTTCCTTGACTGCACTTAAATGTACTTAAATGTAGAATATATTTACATTCTATTCTATGTACAGTAGATGGCAGTATTGTCCTGTTTAAGAGGGTCACAATATTGAGTCAGGTCTTACTCAATTTTGGGGGGGCGTGGCCTCCAGCTCCGCTTGAATTTCGGGAGATTTTCGGGAGAAAATTTGTCCCGGGAGGTTTTCAGGAGAGGCACTGAATTTCGGGAGTCTCCCGGAAAATCCGGGAGGGTTGGCAACTGCTACCGGACAGCACAGAAGTATGATATCATTTTTCACAACTGAAAAATGGTTTATTCGACTTAAATTTTGTCTCTCCCACTACACCAGTCCTTCTCAAATAGTGGGGTGGACCCTTTTGAGGCACGGTGCGTTGCCATGTTACCTTGGTCGGAGGTGAGAAAAGACCGCTGTGTTGTTTCCTTTCATGTTGATAGGCAATGTTATGCAGAGGTATAGTCAAAACAATTTTATAGACAAATTATACTATCTATGGGAGTGGTGTCAAACATACGACCCAGTTTTCTCCGGCCTGCCAGATGATTTTGCTAAGTATAAAAATGAGCCGGAATTTTTGAATGAAAGAAACTGCTGTTCTAAATGTGTTCACTAGATGTCGCAATAGCAATTATTTTTATCTTTGTAGATCAGTGGTCCCCAACCACCGGGCCGTGGCCCAATTGGTTGGGGACCACTGATCCCCCACTGATTACAACATCACCGCAGAAGAATTTTTTATTCATTTTTATTGAAAAAAAAAAAATTAAATTTAAAAAAGATCAAATCAACATAAAAAACACAATATACACTTACAATTAGTGCACCAACCACAAAAACCTCCCTTTTTCATGACAAAAGCGTCCCTTTTTCATGACAAAGAAAAAAAAAAAGGATCCCCCCCAAGAGGCCGCGGGACAAATAAGCGTTGACCGGTCCGTGGATACAAAAAGGTTGGGGACCACTGTTGTAGATGATGCTGCATATGTGAAAAAAAAATAAACCACATGATGTTAGTGCTTCAGTAGAGGAAAATGAGCAAACTACTTTAATAACATCCTGTAATTTGATTTTGATATTACTTTGTTATCTTGATGGATTGAAAATTAACACCCATGAGTTGACTGATGAAAATTATCACATTTATTCAGAAAGTATAAATAAGGACAAATAAACATAGAATAAAATCAACTGCAACACATAAGTGAAAAAAAATAAAACAATAATATGATTTGTACATTTTCGGACTGTGCTTGTTCTATTTTTAAACAAAACAATCTGAAGTTGTCTTTATTTTTAAGTTGTCGTGCCACAATTTTACCAATCTGGCCCACTTGGAATTATATTTTTCTCCATGTGGCCCCCGATCTAAAATGAGTTTGACACCCCTGATCTATGCCGCAAAATATATTCTTCTCCCTCGGGGGTTACGGGGGGGAGCGTAAAAGAAAATATTTGAGAAGCACTCCACCAGACACACCAATAACCTTGTTTATATATGTATAATAAAACGCCTGATATGAAGTCGCCATTTGTCATGTTTGTTATATTCTTGTTATGTGGGACAATGCACATAAATGAACATCTAAAATAGAAGATGTGCCAGATTGTTGCCAACGGCTAATTTACATCTGCAGCTCTGGTATATACAGAATATACAAGTGAATTGTGAATTATATTTATATAGCGCTTTTTCTCAAGTGATTCAAAGCGCTTTACATAGTGAAACCCAATATCTAAGTTATATTTAAACCAGTGTGGGTGGCACTGGGAGTAGGTGGGTAAAGTGTCTTGCCCAAGGACACAACGGCAGTAACTAGGATTGCACAAGCGGGAATCGAACCTGCAACCCTCAAGTTGCTGGCACGTGCCACTCTACCAACCGAGCTATGCAATAGTTATATAGTATATACAGTCGTGCTCAAAAGTTTGCATACACTTGTAAAGAACATAATGTCATGGCTGCCTTGATTTTCCAATAATTTCTACAACTCTTATATTTTTGGATGGAGTGATTGGAGCACATACTTGTTGGTCACAAAAAACATTCATGAAGTTTGGTTCTTTTATGAATTTATTATGGGTCTACTGAAAATGGGACCAAATCTGCTGGGTCAAAAGTATACTTACAGCAATGTTAATATTTGGTTACATGTGCCTTGGCAAGTTTGACTGCAATAAGGCGATTCTGGGAGCCATCCACAAGCTTCTGACAAGCTTACGGTTGAATTTTTGACCACTTCTCTTGACAAAATGGGTGCATTCCAGCTAAATTTGTTGTTTTTCTGACATGCACTT
Source organism: Nerophis ophidion (assembly GCF_033978795.1). NCBI lineage: Eukaryota > Metazoa > Chordata > Actinopteri > Syngnathiformes > Syngnathidae > Nerophis > Nerophis ophidion. The sequence goes on along the minus strand of NC_084613.1, from coordinate 67,312,415 downwards.
GTTTCTTCGGCATTGTCCACACGTTTAAGTCAGTACTTTGGGAAGGCCATTCTAAAACCTTAATTCTAGCCTGATTTAGTCATTCTTTTAGCACTTTTGATGTGTGTTTGAGGGTCATCGTCCTGTTGGAACACCCAACTGCGCCAAGACCCAACCTCCGAGCTGATGATTTTAGAAGTAATCCGTCTTTTTCATTGTCCCATTTACTCTCTGTAAAGCACCAGTCCCATTGGCAGCAAAACAGGCCCAGAGGATAATTTTACCACCACCATGCTTGACGGTAGGCGTGTTGTTGCTTGGGTTAAATCACCCAAAAATTATTCTCGGGCACGGCCACCACTGCTGCTCACTGCTCCCCTCCCCTCCCAAGGGGTAAGGGTGATGGGTCAAATACAGAGGGTAATTTCACCACACTTAGTGTGTGTGTGACAATCATTGGTACTTAAAAATCTCTTAAAGGGGAACATTATCACAATTTCAAAAGGGTTAAAAACAATACAAATCAGTTCCAAGTGGCTTGTTGTATTTTTTGAAATTTTTTTCTAAATTTTACCGGTCCCCAAATATCCCTAAAAAAATCTTTAAACTGCTTGATTTTTCGCTATTTGCAATGCGACTATCCATTTCCCTGTGACGTCAGATAGCGACATTAGCTCGGATTCAGCCTCGAATTTCAGCGACTTAAGCCATTTAACAGATCACGCATGTATTGAAACGGATGGTTGGAGTATGAAAGTATTGAAGAAGAAACTGAAGCTATTGACGCTATTCATAGCCATAGCATGGCCGAATAGCTGCATTAGCATCGCCGGTAAAATGTGCGGACCAAACGATCAGGACTTTCGCTTCTCGTGACACTGGAGCAACTTAAATCCTTCGATTGGTAAGTGTTTTTTTCGTATTAAATGTGGGTGGCAGTAAACGTAATATAGTTGCAAATGCATCTGCAGGTTATCCATACATTTCTGTGCCATGTCTGCATTAGCACCGCCGCTTAATAGCATGTTAGCATCGATTAGCGTAGCATGTTAGCGTTGATTAGCTGGCAGTCAACATCAACGAAACTCACCTTTGTGAATTCGTTGACTTTATAGTTGCTAATGCATTTGCAGGTTATCCATACATCTCTGTGCCATGTCTGCTTTAGCACCGCCAGTAAATAGCGTGTTAGCATCGATTTGCATAGCATGTTAGCGTCGATTAGCATAGCATGTTAGCATCGATTAGCTGGCAGTCACGGACGCAACTAAACATGTCTGATTAGCACATAAGTCAACATCAACAAAACTCCCCTTTGTGATTTCATTGAATTTATCCTATCCATACATCTCTGTGCCATGTCTGTCATTGCCTGTAAAATGTGGAGACACTTCGGCACATTCAATGGGGGTCTGGCGGCAGACACTTTCGCATCATCGGGCCAGTAGTGCAACTTGAATCCCTCCCTGTTAGTGTTGTTACACCGTCCGACAACACACCAACGAGGCATGATGTCTCCGAGGTTCCAAAAAATTGTCGAAAAAACGGAAAATAACAGAGCTGACACCCGGTGTTTGTAATGTGTTGAAAATGAAAATGGCGGCTTTATTACCTCGGAGACGTCACGTTCTGACGTCATCGCAAAAAGAGCGATAAACATAAAGGCGTTTAATTCTCCAAAATTCACCCATTTAGAGTTCGGAAATCGGTTAAAAAAATAAAAGGTCTTTTTTCTGCACCATCAAGGTATATATTGACGCTTATATAGGTCTGGTGATAATGTTCCCCTTTAAAATTAAAGGCCTCACTTTTTCTCCTCCAAACATATTGCTGGGTATTGTGGCCAAACAGCTCAATTTTTTGTTTTATCTGACCTCACATGGACAAAGATAAGACCTTCTGGAGGAAAGTTCTGTGGTCAGATGTAACAAAAATTGAGCTGTCGGGCCACAACACCCAGTCACATCGCATGTGCATGTTTGTAGCCATACAGTATCACGACATGACTAGTATCTTAATAATATAAAATAATGTCGGCAATAATCGCTTACAACCACTATCTTAGGAAAGATAGTATGGTAATGCTTCATATACTACAATAGGTACCCTTTTCTCCTCCCGCCATTCTAATCTACTCGAATGTTCTTGCGGTGTAGTCATCAACTGGAACATTTCTTGATACATTCTGCGAGGAGAGAAAGTTGATGAAAAATGAATTGATGGAGAAAAAAGAAATATATATATATATATATATATATATATATATATATATATATATATATATATAGCATGCGTGTCCTGGACAAATACATCCATAAGCCACTTAAGTAGATAAGCTAAGTGGCAAGCCTTACTCCTTTTATTATGCCTCACTGGTGCTCAGAGGAAGAAGGGAAAAGCAGTCCAGATATGACGTCCCCTCTTGCTCCTCCTCATTAATCTTAATAAAACAATTGACCCCTGAATACTTTATTCCTGCCCTAGACCATTAGGCTGCATGACCGAGGCTTTAAATATTAAGCAGGCTTTGTAAAATTTGATAAAATGTTTAGTAAATGGAAGAAGACACGGTGCACTCAGACTTCCTCGTTTCCCTCCGCCCTGCGTTGTAAATGATAGATATGCTTTTATTATGCCGAATGCTGTTTTAAGCAGTATTTGTGGTTGATGTTGATAGTAGCCTTCAGATTACTTGGGTTTAAGTATTCCCATCAGGTTTTTATCTCCTGACGTTGCACAAAACCTGGGAGTTGAAATACTCATGGGAGACTTGAGTGGGTTTTGCTTTTTCTTTGGCGCCGGCAATGACGGGTTCTGGTGATGGCAATGAAGAACAATAATGTAATCATGGGAACAGAAAATAAACATATTGCAACATAAAAACATGTTTCAAAAATAAAACACAATAATTACCTGTAATTGTTTATCCAGCGGACCTAATATCTTGTTACAATATCTGATAGTCCATCCATCCATTTCCTACCTCTTATTCCCTTTTGGGGTCTCAGCTACAATCGGGCGGAAGGCGGTGTACACCATGGACAAGTCGCCATCTCATCACAGGGCCAACACAGATAGACAGACACATTCACACACTAGGGCCAATTTAATGTTGCCAATCAACCTATCCCCAGGTGCATGTCTTTGGAAGTGGGAGGAAGCCGGAGTACCCGGAGGGTACACTTTAGTATGGGAAACATATTCTAAGTAACAAAGACTTAATTTTGAGTTATTTGGACACTAGAGGAACATATTCTAAGTAATAAAGACTTAATTTAGAGTTATTTGGACCCTAGGGGAACATATTCTAAGTAATAAAGACGTAATTTAGAGTTATTTGGAAACTAGGGCAACATATTTTAAGTAACAAAGACTTAATTCAGAGTTATTTGGAACATATTCTAAGTAATAAAGACTTAATTTAGAGTTATTTGGACCCTAGGGGAACATATTCTAAGTAATAAAGACGTAATTTAGAGTTATTTGGAAACTAGGGCAACATATTTTAAGTAACAAATACTTAATTTAGAGTTATCTGGAACATATTCTAAGTAATAAAGACTTAATTTAGAGTTATTTGGACCCTAGGGGAACATATTCTAAGAAATAAAGACATAATTTAGAGTTATTTGGAAACTAGGGCAACCTATTTTAAGTAACAAAGACTTAATTTAGAGTTATTTGGAACATATTCTAAGTAATAAAGACCTAATTTAGAGTTATTTGGACCCTAGGGGAACATATTCTAAGAAATAAAGACGTAATTTAGAGTTATTTGGAAACTAGGGCAACATATTTTAAGTAACAAAGACTTAATTTAGAGTTATCTGGAACATATTCTAAGTAATAAAGACTTAATTTAGAGTTATTAGGACCATAGGGGAACATATTCTAAGAAATAAAGACGTAATTTAGAGTTATTTGGAAACTAGGGCAACATATTTTAAGTAACAAAGACTTAATTTAGAGTTATTTGGAACATATTATAAGTAATAAAGACTTAATTTAGAGTTATTTGGACCCTAGGGGAACATATTCTAAGAATTAAAGACGTAATTTAGAGTTATTTGGAAACTAGGGGAACATATTTTAAGTAACAAAGACTTAATTTAGAGTTATTTGGAACATATTCTAAGTAATAAAGACGTCATTTAGAGTTATTTGGACCCTAGGGGAACATATTCTAAGTAATAAAGACGTAATTTAGAGTTATTTGGAAACTAAGGCAACATATTTTAAGTAACAAAGACTTAATTTAGAGCTATTTGGAACATATTCTAAGTAATAAAGACTTAATTTAGAGTTATTTGGACCCTAGGGGAACATATTCTAAGTAATAAAGACGTAATTTAGAGTTATTTGGAAACTAAGGCAACATATTTTAAGTAAAAAAGACTTAATTTAGAGTTATTTGGAACATATTCTAAGTAATAAAGACTTAATTCAGAGTTATTTGGACCCTAGGGGAACATATTCTAAGTATTAAATATGTAATTTAGAGTTATTTGGAAACTAGGGCAACATATTTTAAGTAACAAAGACTTAATTTAGAGTTATTTGGAACATATTCTAAGTAATAAAGACTTAATTTAGAGTTATTTGGAAACTAGGGGATGTCACGCCTGTAAATCTGGTTTTATGTTTGATCATGTTTTGTTTTGTTTTCTGGACTTTTGTTCCGTTCTTTCACTTCTTGGTTTGTTTTTGTTACCATGACAACTCATTGATTTTCACCTTACCCTCCTAGTCACGCCCCTGCCCTCAGTCCCGCACCTGTTTCTAATTATCACAGTCACTACTTAAGTCATTTTCTTTCTGTCCATCAGTCTGGGATTTTTGCATTCTGCCTCATGCCTTCACGCACCTTCGATTACCTTGTTATCCATGCCCCTTGTTTCGGTCACAGTAAGTGTTTTTGTGTTAGTTGTTCATAGTTCTGCCACAGTGCAAGTTTAAGTTTAGTTCATTGTCTTTCATGCCATCGAGCAGTTGTTTTATTTTCCTTTTTGTATTTTTGTAGCCAAGTTTTGTACCTCTTTTTGAGCGCCCTTAGTTTGTTTAAACAATGTACTCACAGTCACGTCTGGCTCGTCCAGTATTCTCCTTGCATCGAAGAAGCAAAAATAATCCATGTCTCGGTGTGACAGGGGATCATTTTCTAAGTAACAAAGACTTATTTCAGAGTTATTTGGTCAGGGTTAGGGTCAGAGTTAGAGTGTTAGGGTTATAACAAGGCCATGCCGAATAAGGCATTAATAAGTACTTAATAATGACTAGTTAAGAGCCAATATGTTACTAATTTGCATGTTAATAAGCAACTAATTAATGGTGAATATGTCCCCCATACTAAAGTGTTACCATGTTTTTTTTTTACTGGTGCACAAAATGAACCGTGCATGAACATTTGTTCAGACAACAAAACCAACACAGTGCATAAACTCACAACAAATTACAAACCTGCAAATCATTCAGCTGTTGCCGTAACCGTAATACGCCGATAGTGAGGAGTTTGTATTCATATGATGAGTCGGGTGTGTTTTGACCGCCGCCGAACCCCTGAGGCCGACTCACCGAACCCCTGAGGCCGACTCACCGAACCCCTGAGGCTGACTCACCGAACCCCTAGGGTTCGATCAAACCCAGGTTAAGAACCACTGCCCTAGTGTGTGAATGTGGGTGTGAATGTTGTCTGTGTTGGCCCTGCGATGAGGTGGAGACTTGTCCGGGGTGTACACCGCCTTCTGGCGGCGGTTGCTGCAGATGTCATGAGGGATTACGCATGATCCATAACATTTCTACTGCCAATAGTGGATTTGTTGTTTAAAATATAACTGACACACTGAACATTTATAATTTTACCCTGTGCATGGCCACGAAAATGCACTTTTAATGCACTTGATATTTATTAAATTACTACCAGCTACAGTTGTGATCAAAATTACTCAACCCCCACACAATTTTGGTGTTTTAGCAAGTTGGACATTTATTCCGTATTTTGTTTATAGTCATATCAAATAAAGATGCATTAAATAGACAAATGCAACTTGAATTACAACATTATATTTTGTAACATACCAAACAGTGTCATTTCTCTTAATATCTCATTGACAAAATTATTCAACCCCTTGAAGATCATAACTCTTAAGAACAGAATTTGAATAAGGTCTTTTCAATCAGGTGTTGAAAACTCCTGTAGATGTAATTAGAACCATAACGAGCAACAATTAAACTGATTGAAAAAGACTGTGACGCTCAGCTTCTTGTAGATGGTCAATGGTGTATTTGCAACAGGATGAAGTCCAGGGAGTGTTCAAAGAAGTCAAGAGAGGAGGTAATTTCTCTTCATAAGAAAGGATATGGATATAAGAAAATAGCAAAGACATTACACATTCCAAGAGACACAGTTGGGAGCATAATTCGCAAGTTTAAAGCTAAAGACAAAGTGGAAACACTACCTGGGCGTGGTAGAAAGAGGATGCTGTGTGCAACTGCTGTCTGGTATTTGAAGCGCAATGTGCAGAAAAACCCCCGGGTAACAGCTGATGAACTATAACAGGACATTGCAGAGGAGGGAACGCAGGTTTCGTCCCAGACAATAAGGCGCGAACTACGAGATGTAGGCCTCCATGCCAGAACTCCCAGCCGCACCCCACTACCAGGCACAAGAAAAATGGACTCCAGTACGCCAAAAATCCTCTCGACAAACCCTAAAGGTTTTGGGAAACTGTTCTATGGCGTGATGAGACAAAACTGGAACTCTTTGGGCCTATGAATCAACGTTATGTCTGGAGGAGAAAAAAATTAAGCTTACAAAGAGAAGAACACCTTCCTACTGTTAGGCATGGTGGGGGGGTCAATCATGCTCTGGGGCTGTTTCTCTGCCTCAGGTATCGGGAATCTCCAGCACGTTCAAGGCATTATGAATTCTATTTCCTACCAGGATATATTAGCTGCAAATGTCATGAAGTCAGTGACGAAGCTGAGGCTTGGGTGACGTAGGACCTTCCAACAGGACAACGATCCCAAGCATACCTCCAAATCAACATCAGAGTGGTTGCAGAAGAAGGGCTGGAAGACTCTGGAGTGGCCTTCACAGTCGCCAGACCTAAATCCTATAGAAAACCTGTGGTGGGACTTGAAGAAGGCAGTTGCAGCACGCAAGCCCAAGAATATGAATGAACTGGGGGCCTTTGCCCAAGAGGAATGGGCTAAAATACCTGTAGATGGTTGCAAGAAGCTTGTGTCCGGTTATGTATCACGTTTGAAGGAAGTAATTACTGCCAAAGGGTGTTCTACTAAGTACTAAAGATGCATGTAACTAGGGGGTTGAATCATTTTGTCAATGAGATATTAAGAAAAATGTCCTTTTTTGTTTTTTTTGTAAAATACAGCGTTACAATTTAAGTTGCATTTGTCTATTTGACACATCTTTATTTGACATGATTATAAACAAAATACGGAATTAATGTCCAACTTGCTAAAACACCAAAATTGTGTGGGGGTTGAATAATTTTGATCACAACTGTATGCCTATAAAACATCACCAGGTGATGGTATTGTTAGGATGAGACAATCAGAGATTACAAAGAGAAACATAGCCAGGGCTTGTAATCTCGCCAGAAAGATGTCCAGGCATCGAGTAATTGTCTCTGGCCCCCTGCCTGGGAGAGGCAATGATGAGAGATATAGCAGATTAGTCTCTCTTAACAAGTGGCTGGATAGCTTCTGTAGACAACAGGGATTTACGTTTATTGATAATTGGCCCTCTTTCTGGGGCAAACCTGGCTTGCTGAAGAGAGACGGCCTTCACCCTAACCAGGAAGGCGCTATCCTCTTGTCTCGGAACATAGATTTCGCATTGAGCCACATTTGACTAACTGCACTAGAGCAAGCCCGGTCACAGGCAATTACAGAGCCTGCTAGCCTGGGTATGGAGTCAGTTAAGTTAGAACTAGCCAGCGCCAGGCTGGATGATCCCTGTACACATAGCAATTTTCGTAGAATAATACACAACTCACAAAATGTTTTTTCTGCTATGACTATGACTACGTCAGAGTTAGACATGCGTTCTACTGAGGTGGCAAATTATGATGCGTTCAGTTTATCGCAGCGCCAAGTAGACAATCTGAAAATTCCCGTCATATCAATTCCTAGATATGGTCGTAATTATTTTAAGTACACTGCGCATAATAAACGCAACATTATTAATATTGCTACTACGGATAATTTTATCAACAACTCCTTAAAACAGCCCACTACCTATAATATGGGCTTTCTAAACATCAGATCTTTGTCTCCCAAAATGTTATTAGTTAATGAGGTCATTAGAGACAACAACCTTAACGTCATTGGTCTTAGCGAAACCTGGCTTAAACCAGACGACTTTTTTGCGATAAATGAGGCATTCCCTCCTAACTATACGAATGCGCATATTGCCCGTCCCCTTAAAAGGGGAGGGGGGGTCGCACTAATATACAATGAAAACTTTAACTTTAGTCCTAACTTAAATAATAAATATAAATCGTTTGAGGTGCTTTTTATGAAGTCTGCCACACCTCTGCCTCTGTGCCTGGCCGTTATCTACCGCCCCCCAGGGCCATATTCGGACTTTATTAGTGAATTCTCAGAGTTTGTTGCTGATCTAGTGACGCACGCCGATAATATAATTATAATGGATGACTTTAATATCCATATGAATATCCCATTGGACCCACCGTGCGTGGCGTTCCAGACTATAATTGATAGCTGTAGTCTTACACAAAAAATAAATGAACCGACGCATCGCAGCGGTAATACGATAGACCTAGTGCTTGTCAGAGGTATCACCGTTTCCAAAGTTATGATACTCCCGTATACTAAAGTAATGTCCGATCATTACCTTATAAAATTCGAAGTTCAGACTCATGTTCGGCAAGCTAATAATAATGAAAACTGCTATAGCAGCCGCAACATTAATGCTGCCACAATGACGACTCTTGCTGACCTACTGCCCTCGGTAATGGCACCGTTCCCAAAATATGTGGGCTCTATTGATAACCTCACTAACAACTTTAACAACGCCCTGCGCGAAACATTGATAGTATAGCACCGCTGAAGGTTAAAAAGGCTCCAAAAAGGCGTACGCCATGGTTTACTGAAGAAACTAGAGCTCAGAAATTATTATGTAGAAAGCTGGAACGCAAATGGCGCACGACTAAACTTGAGGTGCACCATCAAGCATGGAGTGATAGTTTAATAACTTATAAACGCATGCTTACCTTAGCTAAAACTAATTATTACTCAAATCTCATCCGTATTAATAAAAACGATCCAAATTTTTGTTTAGTACAGTAGCATCGCTAACCCAACAAGGGATTCCTTCCAGTAGCTCCACCCTTTCGGCAGATGACTTTATGAAGTTATTTAATAAGAAAATTGAACTTATTAGAAAGGAGATTAAAGACAATGCGTCCCAGCTACAACTGGGTTATAGTAACACAGATACAACTGTATATACGGCGGATACTGCAAATATCCAAAATAGTTTCTCTCGTTTTGATGAAATAACATTAGAAGAATTGTTACAACGTGTAAATGGAATAAAACAAACAACATGTTTACTTGACCCACTTCCTGGGAAACTTATCAAGGAGCTTTTTGTATTATTAGGTCCATCAGTGCTAAATATTATAAACTTATCACTTTCCTCGGGCACTGTTCCCCTAGCATTCAAAAAAAGCGGTTATTCATCCTCTCCTTAAAAGACCTAACCTCGATCCTGACCTCATGGTAAACTACCGACCGGTGTCTCACCTTCCCTTTATTTCGAAAATCCTCGAAAAAATTGTTGCAGAGCAGCTAAATGAACACTTAGCGTTTAACAATCTATGTGAAACCTTTCAATCTGGTTTTAGGGCAAATCACTCGACTGAGACAGCCCTCGCAAAATTGACTAATGATCTATTGCTAACGATGGATTCTGATGCGTCATCTATGTTGCTGCTCCTCGATCTTAGCGCTGCTTTCGATACCGTCGATCATAATATTTTATTAGAGCGTATCAAAACACGAATTGGTATGTCAGACTCAGCCCTGTCTTGGTTTAACTCTTATCTTACTGATAGGAGGCAGTGCATCTCCCATATCAGTGTGACCTCGGACTATGTTAAGGTAACGTGTGGAGTTCCCCAGGGTTCGGTCCTTGGCCCTGTACTCTTCAGCATCTACATGCTGCCGCTAAGTGACGTCATACGCAAATACGGTATTAGCTTTCACTGCTATGCTGATGACACCCAACTCTACATGCCCCTAAAGCTGACCAACACGCCAGACTGTAGTCAGTTGGAAGCGTGTCTTAATGAAATTAAACAATGGCTGTCCGCTAACTTTTTGCAACTTAACGCCAAAAAAATGGAAATGCTGATTATCGGTCCTGCTAGACACCAACCTCTATTTAATAATACAACTTTAACATTTGACAACCAAATAATAAAACAAGGTGACTCTGTAAAAAATCTGGGTATTATCTTTGACCCAACTTTCTCCTTTGAGTCACACATTAAAAGCGTTACTAAAACGGCCTTCTTTCATCTCCGTAATATCGCTAAAATTCGCTCCATTTTGTCCACTAAAGACGCCGAGATCATTATCCATGCGTTTGTTACGTCTCGTCTCGATTACTGTAACATATTATTTTCGGGTCTCCCCATGTCTAGCATTAAAAGATTACAGTTGGTACAAAATGCGGCTGCTAGACTTTTGACAAGAACAAGAAAGTTTGATCATATTACGCCTGTACTGGCTCACCTGCACTGGCTTCCTGTGCACTTAAGATGTGACTTTAAGGTTTTACTAATTACGTATAAAATACCACACGGTCTAGCTCCAGCCTATCTTACCGATTGTATTGTACCATATGTCCCGGCAAGAAATCTGCGTTCAAAAGACTCCGGCTTATTAGTGATTCCTAGAGCCCAAAAAAAGTCTGCGGGCTATAGAGCGTTTTCAGTTCGGGCTCCAGGACTCTGGAATGCCCTCCCGGTAACAGTTCGAGATGTTACCTCAGTAGAAGCATTTAAGTCTCATCTTAAAACTCATCTGTATACTCTAGCCTTTAAATAGACCTCCTTTTTAGACCAGTTGATCTGCCGCTTCTTTTCTTTCTCCTATGTCCCCCCCTCCCTTGTGGAGGTGGTCCGGTCCGATGACCATGGATGAAGTACTGGCTATCCGGAGTCGAGACCCAGGATGGACCGCTCGTCGGGACCCAGGATGGACCGCTCGCCTGTATCGATTGGGGACATCTCTACGCTGCTGATCCGCCTCCGCTTGAGATGGTCTCCCGTGGACGGGACTCTCGCTGCTGTCTTGGATCCGCTTTGAACTGAACTCTCGCGGCTGTGTTGGAGCCACTATGGATTGAACTTTCACAGCATCATGTTAGACCCGCTCGACATCCATTGCTTCCGGTCCCCTAGAGGGGGGGGGGGGGGGGGGTTGCCCACATCTGAGGTCCTCTCCAAGGTTTCTCATAGTCAGCATTGTCACTGGCGTCCCACTGGATGTGAATTCTCCCTGCCCACTGGGTGTGAGTTTTCCTTGCCATTTTGTGGGTTCTTCCGAGGATGTCGTATTCGTAATGATTTGTGCAGTCCTTTGAGACATTTGTGATTTGGGGCTATATAAATAAACATTGATTGATTGATATTGTTCGGTGAACACCCCTTTTTGCCTGCCAAGAATCCATAAATGTTGAGTATTTTTTTTTTTTTTTTTTAAGTTTCATCATATAGCAGTTATATTCTGTATTTTTGCCCAACAGTTAAAATGTAATTCAAAACCTTTCATCTCCAATTGATAAAGATTTTACAATAACAAACCATAGAGACAGGGAGACAATAAATCCCTTTACATTATTTTGAAGGGTTCACTTGTATGCTGATTCAAGGACTTTTTGACATTACAGAAAAAAATGGAAAGCTTCAGTCTGTTGTATATTTGTTGTACATATAATGTAGTTGTGTGCACCTTTAACCCTTCATGCAATGGCAGTGGCTCACAGCCCCACCGTGCAATATACAGTAATTTGTCTCTGATTAAAATTTGTGCTGAGCTTTGAAGCCTGTATCGGCGTTGCGTGCAGCAGTGGTCTTCTTTGTCTGGTAAAAATTGAAAGCCTTTTCATCTTAGAGGGCTTAAAGGGTCAAAGGAACACCAAATAACCCTCCCTGTTGTTTTTTTTTTTTTTCCTTCCCCTGAAGCTTGTAACAAACTGCACCTTTGTCGGATGCGGCCTCTGTCAGGCAGAGCGAAAGGGGAGGCGGGGGACAAACTGCCCTCGGGTTCAGGCTTTGGAGACCCTGTCAGCTTCAGAATGGGGTCTGCTTTATTTCACCCCTTGACCCCGGGCCCAAAAAGAGCCACGCAGGAAAAACACGGAGATATATGATACATGGAGGCCCAGTGAAACTCCTCGGCTGGGAAATGAGGAAGCTGCAAACTGCAGACTGAGCAGAAAATGAATGGGCTTATTGTCTCCGACTGTTTTTATTTTTTATTTTCACACCGGGTCCGTGCCAATTGGAGGCTGATTGAATGAGAGATTGCAACCAACTTAATACAACAAAACGTTGGATTATTTGTATTTGACGGGTCATTTACCCATTGAAACACTAGTTTATTTAGTTTCTTTAAACGCTCGATTGTAGCTGAGATAGGCGCCAGCGCCCCCGCGACCCGCAAAAAAGGGAATAAACGGTAGGAAATGGATGGATCGATAAACTACTTATAAGGAAGTTAAATTTGTGCCTTAAACCCACATTTTAATTCTTGATAATTGAAGTGGGAACAACATCAAAAAGGAAACAAGGCTTATAGTAGTTTTTGGTCAGAAGCATTAGTGGTAACACTTTAGTGTGGGAAACATATTCTAAGTAACAACACTTAATTTAGAGTTGGGGTTAGGGTAAGAGTTAGGGATGTCCGATAATATCGGGATGCCAATATTATCTGCCAATACATTCTTTAAAGGGCTACTGAAACCCACTACTACCGACCACGAAGTCTGATAGTTTATATATCAATGATGAAATATTAACATTGCAACACATGCCAATACGGCCGGTTTAGTTGACTAAATTGCAATTTTAAATTTCGCGCGGAGTTTCTTGTTGAAAACGTCACGGAATGATGACGCGTGACGTCACGCACTGTCAGGAAATTTTAGCTCAGCACCACTTACGGCTCAAAGTCGTCTCTTTTCATCACATAATTACACAGTAATTTGGACATCTGTGTTGCTGAATATTTTGCAATTTGTTCAATTAATAATGGAGACTATAAAGAACAATGCTGTTGGTAGAAAGGGGTGGATTGCAGCTGTCTTTAGCACTGAGACACAGCCGGTGTTTCTTTGTTTTTAACACAGAGCGGTCAAGCGAACATGTTTCTCTACATCAACTAGCATGTTTTTGGATGGGAAAATTGTGATCTATATCTTACCGGAGACATCATTGGATTATTTGTCCTCCTGCAGCTGTGAGTTTGGGTCCTCGGCTTCTCTCTGAGACATTGTGTGTTCTCCGCAGCCATCCGACCTCGAGGTGTGCCTTTACAATCTCACTAAAACACTATTAAAACAATAAGCAGACAAGGGATATTCCAAAATTATCCTAGTAAATGTGTCTAATTACATCTGAAACGCTCACACTGTCGCCGCCCGGAGCCGTCGCTTTTTATTTTATTTTATTATTTTTTGGTTTTTCTAGTCCTTCGCTATCAATTTCATCATCCACGAATCTTTCGTCCTCGCTCAAATTAATGGGGAAATTGTCGTTTTCTCGGTCCGAATAGCTCTTGCTGCTGGTGGCTCCCATTATAAACAATGTGAGGACGTGAGGAGCCCTCACCCTTGTGACATCATCGTCTGCGACTTGCGGTAAAGGCGACGGTTTTTTATCAGCACCAAAAGTTGCAAATTTTATCGTCGATGTTCTCTACTAAAGTGGTCCCCAACCCACATTTTTTTTTTTTTAATTAAATAAACATAAAAAACACAATATACACTTACAATTAGTGCACCAACCACAAAAACCTCCCTTTTTCATGACAAAAACGTCCCTTTTTCATGACAAAGAAAAAAAAAAAAAGGATTCCAAACTACCCCCCCATTTACCCCCCCGGGCCGTGGGATAAATTATTAAGCGTTGACCGGTCCGCGGATACAAAAAGGTTGGGGACCACTGCTCTACTAAATCCTTTCAGCAAAAATATGGTAATATCGCGAAATGATCACATATGACACATAGAATGGACCTTCTATCCCCATTTAGATAAGAAAATCTCATTTCAGTAGGCCTTTAAAATGTAATATCAGAAATTATTGGTATCGGTTTCGTTATTATAGGTTAAAAGTATGAGATTTTTAAACGCCGCTGTGTACACGGACGAAGGGAGAGATACAGAGAGCCAATAAACCTTTAAGGCACTTTCTTTACGTGCATGCCATCCCAATTACATAATATCTACCGGCTCTACTCATTACGAATTAATGCAAGACATACTTGTTCAACAGCCATACAGGTCACGCTGAGGGTGGCCGTATAAACAACTTTAACACTGTTACATATATGCACCACACTGTGAACCCACATCAAACAAGAAAGACAAACACATTTTGGGAGAACACCCGCGCCGTAACACAACATAAACACAACAAAACAAATACCCAGAGCCCCTTGCAACACTAACTCTTCTGGGGCTACATTTAACATTGATTAATTGATTGATTGAAAGTTTTATTAGTAGATTGCACAGTACAGTACATAAACCGTACAATTGACAACTAAATGGTAACACCCAAATACGTTTTTCAACTTGTTAATCAATTCATGGTAATCAAACTCAATCAATCAAACTTCTTCGTTCTTCTCTAAAAGTCTAGCAGCCGGATTTTCTACCAACTGTAATATTTTACAGTTTTACAATTTCATTGGTGCCCTTAAGTGCACTTTTCTTTCTAGCGAGCAGTCATTATTTTTCTGTCACCGTCTGTTACATGAACAAAATAATCTCCCTGAAACACTTATCAAACCAACTTTCTGGCCTATGGTAATTTGAAAGTTATTGTGCTGTTCGACACTTCATGATCGGTATGTTGCATTTTGTATCCTGTCGGCATCTCATACAAACGCGAGGTTGTCTCTGCACGCTGTTTGCACCTTGTTTACGCTCATTTACAAACGCAAGCAGATAACGCCAGCAGACAAATGAGCGCAAATTCATTTAACACTCTGCTGAAGCGCCTCAATGAAAGATAACAGAGTGCAGCGTTTTAATAAGATATGAAATAGATCATTTGCGTTTGTTGCCTGAATTGGGATCGACAAAGCCATTACATTTCAGGGTTTCCATTTTCTCGGAGAAATTGCCGTCCTTTGATAAAGTTTGTCAAATGAATTTCATTGATTGACTGTAGCGTTATTGCTGAATGGTCAATCAATCTAAAAAGGGACACGCCAGGGAGCGTGAATTGTGATGCGGTGAAGAACGGGCCTCCTTTTGTTTTTTGGGAGGCCGGTTCTTGACCTTGTAGGGAAGGGGAATGGGGTGTGTAATCCTCCAAACCGGACCCTGGGTGAGTGCATAGGGGGCGAGAGCTTGGAAAGGCCTGGCTTTCAAGCTCGGGGTCACAAGGTCAGCATCGGTGCTCAGCGGTATTAATGAGTGACCTTCGCCAAACGCTGGAGGAGGACTTGGAGATGAAGAGAGGAGGTGGAAATGAAAAGGGGGTGTAGGGAGCACAACTGTAAAGCCTGAAGAGAATAGAGACTGAGACCTGTTTCTCCAAGATAACGGAGATTGGCCTATGAAAATGCATCCATCACAAGGCCACTAAGCCGGAGCCTTCTTTTGTGCGACAGCGTGGAGATCCCGTCGGCTGAGGAGTGAGGAGGAGGATGGTGGGTGAGATGATGAGGAAGAGGGATTGGGGGGGGGGGGCGGTCAATCTGCGTGGATGGAAGCTCTGGGAAAAGGGAGGGGGACTCTGAGGAGAGAGAAGCTGGGGTTGTTAAGTCCTTCCTGGTGTGGACAAGTGAGGAGGCAAAGCTCCATTGCTTATTCAACAGGAGATCTTTGGGAAGATGGAGGACCACCAATCATTTGAAATAGAGGAAAAAGTCAAGATGTAGTTCCGTTTTATTTCTTTCAACCGAAGGGCTAGGGGACGGACCAGGTCGGACTCATTTAAATGATCAGCGAGGAGCGTCGCCTCAAGGCCCTTTTAGGCTTTGCTGCTGTCCGTTTACAAGCTTTCCTGACAATGAAAACAATAAGCAAGGAGAACAAGTCACTATTAACCTGCTTTTATCCCGCAGGTTTAATTCGTATTATAACGAGGCAACAATTCTGAAAATAAAGGGGGGGGCGTACAATAAATATTGGTAATGGTTTAGTTCATTTTGAATCTGCTTAACAACGTTAGATTGTAGTAAATCACACCTTTGCACTTGGACGAAGAAGATCTTATATATTCCTACTCTTTCAACCGGTCTCAGCAGTCACTGATAGTATTTTCACTTCCTCTATTCAGCAAGTAGCAGGTTATCAGTGGCCTTGTGGTTAGAGTGTCCGCCCTGAGATCGGTGAGTTCAAACCCCGGCAGAGTCATACCAAAGACTATAAAAATGGGACCCATTACCTCCCAGCATCAAGGGTTGGAATTGGGGGTTAAAGGCCTACTGAAACCCACTACTACCGACCACGCTGTCTGATAGTTTATATATCAATGATGAAATATTAACATTGGAACACATGCCAATACGGCCTTTTTAGTTTGCTAAATTGCAATTTTAAATTTCCCGGGACTTTTTTCTTGAAAACGTCGTGTAATGATGACGTGTACGCAAGACGTCACGGGTTTTAAGGAAATATGAGCGCTGCACACACACACAGCTAAAAGTCGTCTGCTTTAACGGCATAATTACACATTATTTTGGAGAACTGTGTTGCTGAATCTTTTGCAATTTGTTCAATTAAATTGGAGAAGTCACAGTAGAAAGATGAAGTTGGGAAGCTTTAGCCTTTAGCCACACAAACACACGGTGATTCCTTGTTTAAAATTCACGGACATGAAACTTTACTATGGATCAGAGCCAACATGGTTCCCAAACGAATGTAAACCAGCATGTTTCGGTGAGAAAATTGTGGTAAAAAGTCAGTTCTTACCGGAGAAAAGTTGAGCTTGTGCCGTCCATAAAGCTGCCGTCAACTCCCCTGAGACACTGCGCATCAACACCCGGCCGTGGACGTACACTTCCGACTATCAGATACTTGTAAACTCACTAAAACACTAGCAACACAATAGAAAGATAAGGTATTTCCCAGAATTATCCTAGTAAATGTGTCTAAAAACATATGAATCAGTCTCAATGCAACGCGATTGTAATCGCGTTTTGTTTTTTTTAAACTTTTTTTTTTTTCCTAGTCTGTCGCTATCAATATCCTCAAACACAAATCTTTCATCCTCGCTCAAATTAATGGAGAAATTGTCGTTTTCTCGGTCCGAATAGCTGTTTTTGTTGGAGGCTCCCATTAAAATCAATGTGAATATATAAGGAGCCATCAACATGTGACGTCATCGTCTACGACAGGGGTGCTCACACTTTTTCTGCAGGCGAGCTACTTTTCAATTGACCAAGTCGAGGAGATCTACCTCATTCCTATTTATAATTTATATTTATTTATTTATGAAAGAGATATTTTTGTTAACAAGTTAATGGTGTTTAATGATAATACACGCATGTTTAACACACATAGATTCCTTTCTTTCATGAAGACAAGAATATAAGTTGGTGTATTTGATTCTGATGACTTGCATTGATTGGAATTAGACAGTGGTGCTGATAACGTCCGCATTTTCAAATGGAGGAAAAAAAAAGTCCTCCTTTCTGTCCAATACCACATGAAAGTGGTTGGATTTGGCATCACATTTGTCCAACTTGCATACTCCTTTTTAAACACTTTGTTATGAGAGTAGCATATGTGTGTGGCCATTTAATGCCTGGCAGCAGGTGAGTGACGTCAGTGAGAGTGCGGGTGGGCAAGCAAGTGAGAAAGCGGTTGCTGAGGGCGGGGGAGAAATACATTGGCATCAAACTCCGTAGCTTGCTAGCTTGTGCACACTAGCTTTCTGAGACTCTTATTTTGTTAGCACAGGCAGGATGAAACAGGTCTTTTATGGTGAAGACAGGAACTGTGCTGGCTTGAGATCGACTGACACACCCTCCGAGATCGACCAGTCGATCGCGATCGACGTAATGGGCACCCCTGGTCTACGACTTCCGGTAGAGGCAGGGCTTTTCTCCAGTTGTGAACTTTTTCGTGGATGTTCTCTACTAAATCCTTTCAGCAAAAATATGGCAATATCGCGAAATGATCAAGTATGACACATAGAAGGGACCTGCTATCCACGTTTAAATAAGAAAATCTAATTTCAGTAGGCCTTTGAATCACCAAAATGATTCCTGAGCGTGGCCAGCGCTGCTGCTCATTGCTCCGCTCACCTCCCAGGTGTTGGAACAAGGGGGTGGGTCAAACGCAAACATTAATTTCACCACATCTAGTGTGTGTGTGTGTGTGACTATCATTGGTATTTTAACTTTAACTTCATCCAATAAAAAAACATACACAAGTTTGTAAATGCACTGACTTATTTGGTAATAATGATTGGTTGTGAATTCATCCATACATTTTCTACCGCTTGTTCCTTTCGGGGTCACTGGGGCCTATCTCAGCTGCATTCAGGTGGAAGGTGGTGTACACCCTGGACAAGTCGCCACCTCATCACAGGGCCAACACAGATAGACAGACAACATTCACACACTAGGGCCAATTTAGTGTTGCCAATCAACCTATCCCCAGGTGCATGTCTTTGGAGGTGGGAGGAAGCCGGAGTACCCGGAGAGGACCCGCGCAGTTACGGGGAGAACAGGCAAACTCCATACAGAAAGATCCCGAGCCCGGGATTGAACCCAGGACTGCTCAGGACCTTCGTACTGTGAGGCACATGCACTAACCCCTGTTCCACTGTGCTGAACACATATACAGTGGGGCAAAAAAGTATTTAGTCAGCCACCGATTGTGCAAGTTCTCCCACTTAAAATGATGACACAGGTCTGTAATTTTCATCATAGGTACACTTCAACTGTGAGAGACAGAATGTGAAAAAAAAATCCAGGAATTCACATTGGAGGAATTTTGATTAATTATGGTGGAAAATAAGTATTTGGTCACTTCAAACAAGGAAGATCTCTGGCTCTCACAGACCTGTAACTTCCTCTTTAAGAAGCTCTTGTGTCCTCCACTCGTTACTTGTATTAATGGCACTTGTTTGAACTTATTATCTGAATAAAAGACACCTGTCCACAGCCTCAAACAGTCAGACTCCAAACTCCACTATGGCCAAGACCAAAGAGCTGCCGAAAGACACCAGGAAAATAATTGTAGACCTGCACCAGACTGGGAAGAGTGAATCTACAATAGGCAAGCAGCTTGGTGTGAAAAAATCAACTGTGGAGCAATTATCAGAAAATGGAAGACATACAAGACCACTGATAATCTCCCTCGATCTGGGGCTCCACTCAAGATCTCATCCCGTGGGGTCAAAATGATCATGAGAACGGTGAGCAAAAATCCCAGAACCACAAGAAGGACCTGGTGAATGATCTGCAGAGAGCTGGGACCAAAGTAACAAGGGTTACCATCAGTAACACACTACGCCGACAGGGAATCAAATCCTGCAGTGCCCGACGTGTCCCCCTGTTTAAGCCAGTGCATGTCCAGGCCCGTCTGAAGTTTGCCAGAGAGCACATGGATGATACAGCAGAGGATTGGGAGAATGTCATGTGGCCAGATGAAACCAAAATAGAACTTTTTGGTTCTATTTGTCGTGTTTGGAGGAAGAAAAATACTGAGTTGCATCCCATGAACACCATACCTACTGTGAATTCTTGGATTTTTTTTTCACATTCTTTCTCTCACAGTTGAAGTGTTCCTACGATGAAAATTACAGACCTCTGTCATCATTTTAAGTGGGAGACCTTGCACAATCGGTGGCTGACTAAATAAATTTTTGCCCCACTGTATAATATAATTTTGAAAGGCTCCTGATCATCATTGAAACTCTTTAGTCTCAACGCATATAGTTTTACATGTATCCAGTGTCTTTTTTATCTTGTTCTTTTATCTTTTTTAGCTTGGTTTGTTTTTATTGCTTATATTCTCACTCTTTTAATGTGTTATGTTTATGTATTTGTATTTATTGTATGAGCTAAAAAAGTTACTTGAATTTCCCTCAAGGGGAATACTAACGTATTTATCCATCTATCTTCGTGCGGTGTGCACGTCAGCGTGATGTGTAGATGGCCTGCGACAGAGAAAAGCCCTGCCTCTACCGGAAGTCGCAGACGATGACGTCACACGTGTGGGGGCTCCTCACATATTCACATTATTTTTAATGGGAGCCTCCAACAAAAAGAGCTATTCGGACCGAGAAAACGACAATTTCCCCATCAATTCGAGTGAGAATGAAAGATTTGTGTTTGAGGATATTGATAGCGACGGACTAGAAAAAAAAAAATGGTAAAAAAAACAAGTTAAAAAAAAAGTGATTGCTTTGGGACGGATTCCGATGTTTTTAGACACATTTACTAGGTTAATTCTGGGAAATCCCTTATCTTTATATTGTGTTGCTAGTGTTTTAGTGAGTTAAATAGTACCTGATAGTCGGAAGGGTGTCTCCATGGGTGACTTGACGCGCAGTGTCTCAGGGGAGTCAATGGCAGCTATGGACGGCACAAGCTCAGCTTTTCTCCGTTAAGAGCTGACTTTTTAACCACAATTTTCTCACCGAAACATGCTGGTTTACATTCGTTTGGGAACCATGTTGGCTCTGATCCATAGTAAAGTTTCATGTCCGTGAATTTTAAACAAGGAATCACCGTGTGTTTGTGTGGCTAAAGGCTAAAGCTTCCCAACTCCATCTTTCTACTGTGACTTCTCCAATATTAATTGAACAAATTGCAAAAGATTCAGCAACACAGATGTCCAAAATACTGTGTAATTATGCGGTTAAAGCAGACGACTTTTAGCTGTGTGTGTGTGCAGCGCTCATATTTCCTTAAAACCCGTGACGTCTTGCGTACACGTCATCATCACACAAAGTTTTCAAGACGAAACTCCCGGGAAATTTAAAATTGTAATTTAGTAAACTAAAAAGGCCATATTGGCATGTGTTTCAATGTTAATATTTCATCATTGATATATAAACTATCAGACTGCGTGGTGGGTAGTAGTGGGTTTCAGTAGCCCTTTAAAGCATCAGTTCCATTGGCAGCAAAAAAGACCCAGAGCACAAAACTACCACCACCATGCTTGATGGTGAGCATGGTGTTCTTGGGATTAAAGGCTTCACCTTTTCTCCTCCAGACATATTGCTTTGTATTGTGGCCATACAGCTCAATTTTTATGTGCACCAATCACTCTATCACAACAAATAAAGTGTTGCAGACCAAACATTCAAAGACCAGGCAATATACGTGGATAAAGGTCACCAACAACAGGGTGAGTGCAGCTAGGTGGGACCGGTTTCTACATCTCTAGTTCCTATAACACCAACGCACCAACATTCTCTTCGTAGGTTTTACACACCACCACATTCAGTACGTATCCATGCACTAAATTAGTCCGATTTCCCACATAGTTTGACTCTAAATAATCCTCCTACAACACATGGAATCCAATCATGTTCGTTTTTTGAAAAGTCATACTAACACACCTGGATTTTGCGATTGGAAACCATGAATTGATTAACGTGGACCCCGACTTAAACAAGTTGAAAAACTTATTCGGGTGTTACCATTTAGTGGTCAATTGTACGGAATATGTACTGTACTGTGCAATCTACTAATAAAAGTATCAATCAATCAATCAATCAATCTCTCGAGTGGTTGTGTGCGGCCGGAGAGGACGCTTAGTACCATCCATGCACCTGTCTCAACGCGCAAAATACAACCCAGAAGCAAATACCATTTATTAAAAACAGCAACAATTTCAATGAAAAGGAAAATGTTTTTTTGCCTCACTAATTAAAAGAAACTGCGATGAGATGGCGACTTGTCCAGGGTGTACCCCGTCTTCTGCCTGTGTGCAGCTGGGATAGGCTCTAGGGACCCCCGCAACCCCGGACGAACAAGCGGTAGAAAATAGATGGATGGATGGAAATTAAAGGAACATAACATTTTGAAGTGTGGAAATGGTAGAAAAAACAAAACAAAAAATAATATTTGTATTTAGAAGGTAGCTAAGCATATATAAAATGCCGGCTTAATTCAGATTCCCTAACAAAATGAGACGAAAGATAATGAAACAGGTAAAGTAAAATAATAAAGTGTAAACAAACTTTTTCTCACTGAATTTGTGCAAGCCGACTGATTAACTTTCCGCACAAGGAGCAAGATAGTCCAGAACAATATAGTAACGTTCAATCAATCAATGTTTATTTATACAGCCCTAAATCACAAATGTCTCAAAGGACTGTACAAACCACTACGACTACGACATCCTCGGATGAACCCACATAAGGGCAAGGAAAACTCACACCCAGTGGGACGCCAGTGACAATGATGACTATGAGAAACCTTGGGGAGGACCTCAAATGTGGGCAACCCCCGCCCCTCTAGGGGACCGAAAGCAATGGATGTCGAGCGGGTCTAACATGATACTGTGACAGTTCAATCCATAGTTGCTCCAACACAGTCGCGAGAGTTCAGTTCAAAGCGGAAATCCAAGACAGCAGCAAGAGTCCCATCCACAGGAAACCATCCCAAGCGGAGGAGGATCAGCAGCGTAGAGATGTCCCCAACCGATACACAGGCGAGCGGTCCATCCTGGGTTGTTCCTCTGGTTCACAAACTGTGTTTTCCTATGGATTTAAAACTCCTTCCATTAATCAACAGAGCCTTTTGAAAGAACCTTGAGACATTCAAAGGTATAGTTTTCATGATATTCGTCCGATACATTCTTCGTGGCAACGTCATGTCCGTAGCGCAATCCAAGATCACTAACTGAGACCAGATGAGCAAACTTGCCGTGGACTACTACTCTCGCTTTTTTGGGTCGAAGCCATGCGATCTGGACAGCAGAGTGCGTCTTCTTGATGGACTCCCCCAGTTGTCCCCTGATGAGAGGAAGTCTCTGGACTCGGAGCTGACCTTGAACTAACAACATCCGTAGGCCAAATGGTAACTGGGAAAGCACCTGGCATTAATGGTCTATCCACAGACTTTATAAGCACTAGTGGAAGACCGTCAGACCAGATCTCCACAGCATCTTTCGCGAGCGCCTGGATGGAGGAATGCTGCCTGTGTCATGTCAGTGGACAGTCTTGGCTCTGTTGCCAAAAAAAGTGGACCTGACACTCCATAAAAACTGGAGACCTGTCACACGTTCATGTTCGGACTACAAAATTATTTCCGGAGCCTTATCTATCCATCCATCCATCCATCGTCTACTGCTTGTCCCTGTCGGGGTTGTGGAGGTAGCTAAAGCCTATCCCTACAGACTCAAAAAATAAATCGAAATTATTGTACAAAGTGACCAATCCTACTGCATTCCAGTTAGGATTTCAATTTTGGCATTACTTCTTTGACCATGTCGATCACATATGTTTATTTTCTGCACTTAGAGCATTTGGGTTTGCAAAGGCTTTTTAAGTTGGGTTGGTTTGCTGTACAATGAAGCACAGTGTTTATTAAAAGTAGGAAAAGGACTAAGCAGGCCAATAGCTGTGCAGCGTGGCCTCAGACAGGGCTGTCTGATTTTTGGTCAGCTATGCAGCCTGGCCATTGAACCTCTATTACGCATACTCAAGAGTAAAGCTGGCATGTCTAGTCATGCCAGGAACAGCCCTGGATCCCCATCATCCACCCAAGGTCAGAGCATACACAAATGGCATTAGCATAATAGTAGACAAACAACAAGATGTCTGCTGCTTACAAAAGGCTCTTAGTGCATTTGAAAAGTTTATATCTGCCTAAGTAAACTGGGAAATGAGCAAGGCATTTTTGATTGGCGAGTGGGCGATTAAGACTGTGCCCAATCTCCCTGGGGGTATTGAATGTAAAAAAGAAGGGCTTGAATTTTGGAGTATTTTTTGGGGAAGGGTTATTTTAATGAAAATAACTGGGATGGAGTAGAGGCGAAAGTGCATGCAAGATCGTCTAAATGGAAATGGTTGCTGCCTCAGCTGCCTTTTAGGGGTAGAGGGTTGGTTATCAATAACTTGGGTGCCTCGACTATCCGGCACAGACTCACTGTCCTAACCCCACCTGCGGCAGTAGGCAAGATCAGCCAGAGAGCCTTGTTTTTTGTGAGGACAGTACTGGATCCACACCGCTGCCCTGCACTTACTGGTCAACGAGGAAAGACAAAGGCTGGTGGAAATTCAAGCAAAGATTGCCTTATTTCCTCTTCATACTGCAAAGAGGCTGCTCTACCACCGTGTTTCCAGCTGCCAAGACCTTGCTCCGAAGAGCTGGCAGGCTGGATTATGATCGGCAGCTGTTTTTAACAACACCACAGGGTGTGGAACTCTCAGGACTAACAGCAAAACCGTGTCATCCCTCTGGCTGATGGAGGAGCCACTGTCCTTTAAAAGCCTCATAAACTGCAACACGCTGGACTAAGGATTAGGGAGAAGACTGATGGACTAAGGCTACATGAAACTTGGAGATCTTTTCAAGACCGAGTCCCTGCCTGAACAAGATCGTGGGAGTGTCTATTCAAACAGAATCCTCAACAGAGGGAAAAAAGAGGTCTGTTTTCAGGAAGAAACCTTTTTTAATTTGTTTGTACAATGTCACAGGCTAGAGTCCATGTTTAAATATAAATAAATGGTAAATGGGTTATACTTGTATAGCGCTTTTTTACCTTCAAGGTACTCAAAGCGCGTTGACACTATTTCCACATTCACCCATTCACACACATTCACACACTGATGGCGGGAGCTGCCATGCAAGGCCCTAACCACGACCCAACAGGAGCAAGGGTGAAGTGTCTTGCTCAAGGACAATGGACGTGACAAGGTTGGTAGAAGGTGGGGATTGAAACAGGAACCCTCAGGTTGCTAGTACGGCCACTCTCCCAACTGCGCCACACCGCTCCCAATGTTTAAAATTTTAAAAAACTGGTTCCAGGGATTAGGTGTGCTGGTTTCTCTGCAATTGTTTGTTTTTGATTGTCTTTGAAGACGTTTGCCTACCAACTGAGCAGGCTTAATTACTTCATGCTCTCGAGCAGCCATTATCAATACATGTTTACAGCTGCTGGGTTTCCACCGCGTCTGAGACCATCTTGAATCTTTGAATCGAGTACGCCTGCTCGTTTCCCTTCAAGTCTGATAGCATGTAATTGATGAACCCTGGTCGGTTTCATCCAAGTTTAAGAGTATTGTGAATCCTTGAACTGATGACGCCTGTTCAGTTCCCACCTAGTCTGAGTACGTAAACTGTTGAAGACTGCTCTGTTGACACCTAGTCTGAGAGCATCTTGAATCATTTAACTGATGAAGCCTGCTCGGTTTGTGAATCCTTGAACTGATGACGCCTGTTCAGTTCCCACCTGGTCTGAGAGCATGTACTGATGAACCCTGCTCAATTCGTACCTAGACTGAGAGCATCTTGAATCATAGAATTGATGAAGCCCGCTCGGTTCCTACCAAGCCTGAGAGCATGAGTTGAAGACGCCTGCTCAGTTTCTTCCTAGTTTGAGAGCCTCTTGAATCCTTGAACTGATGAAGTTTGCTATCCCATGTAGTCTGAGAGCATGAACTGCTGAAATGTGAGGCAAAGGATTGATTTAAATGACCATTGTTCAGCCTTCGGAGTCAATGTATTTTGACATATAATGACTTTATTTAGAATTATTGTCCAATCAGCTGCTGTATATTGCATTTAAGACTGCTGGGAATATTTTGGGTGATTGTTCATCCCACAGTAGTGGGTTCCAATGAATCTCTGCTCCAGCAGCTCTCATGCAACCCCATCCACATGTCATTTCTCAAGTAGAGAAGATGAAATGTAATATTAAAGGTTACTAAATTGTGAGGGGTGTCCTCAATGATGCCTGATACTGGAGCCATAAACAAGTTGTGGACTGATGATGATATTTCCAATATCTAAGGCAGTGGTTTTTGACCTGGGTTCCATCGAACCATAGGGGTTCGTTCGGTGAGTCGGCCTCAGGGGTTTGCCGGAGCCTCCGCCGCAGCAGTCAAGACACACCCGACTCATCGTGTAAATAAAAACTTCTCCATAACGGCGTATCATGGATACGGCAAACTGATTTGCAGGTGTGTATTTTGTTGTGAGTTAATGCACTGTTGGGTTTGTTCTTTGAACAAGGTGATGGTCATTTTGTGCACCAGTAAAAAAAAACTAATAAATTGGTTTTGAAATTAAAAACATTGTTTTTTTATTTTTCTTAAAAAAAGGGTTCGGTGAATGCGCATGTGGAACTGGTGGGGTTTGGTACCCCCAACAAGGTTAATAACTACTGACCTAAGGTTTCTGGAACAGATCATTTGGGTGAAAGTAGTTTTTAATACCCCATTCTTTGTTCATTCCTTTTGCAGTACAGCTCAATCATTGTAGGAATAATCTATTGAGTACTTATTAATGGTTTGTGTTTTCACCCCATCACTTTCTGCACACCACAAAGTTTCCAAGGAGACGTTCACCTTCTCCTTCATGTTGTGCATGTTCTGTATCCTGATGTGAGGAGCTGTTTGACACAGATTAGTCTGTGTGTTTGTGTGTGTGGGTGTACGTGTGTGTACAAATGTGTGTGCGCTTTAAGACTTCAATGCATCAGTAAAATTGGTGCATGTTCGTATTCAAATGAATGTGACTTCAACTTTTTTTTTTTGCGCTCCATCTCTTCCTCTTTTCCCCTCAGGCCTTTTAATTTCCACTGGTCCTTCCTGTGGCTTCCGTCCATCGCGCAGACAGATGTGCCATAGGCGCTTTAAAGCTCCGTAATGTATACATTATTCATATCACTCCACAAAAGGTGCTCATTAAACTTTACGTAGGCAGGCGTAGATTGAGAGTGGCGCCCGTATCACAAATGTCACTGTGGACTGACAGAGAAAGGAGAGCGTTGAGATAGCTTTGATTTAACTGCAGGCTTATTTGCATTTGACTTCATTCAGAGCCCCCCCCCACCACACTTCTGTGCCTATAGGGCTTGAAAGTGTGGCATGGAAACACATTGCATTGTGGGTCTTGCCATGTAAATCGCTTATTTACATGGCTGAGTGCAAAACTCTGTGCTGGAGTTTTGTTCTTTTTCTTTAACAAGTTCAAAACATGGCGCATTATTAACTGCCACATTCGCGGTCATGATTGCTTTATGAAAAGAAAAAGGATTTGGTGAGATTTTTCTAATTTCCAGCGTGAAAACAAAGCCGAAGGAAGTTGTGTTATGAGGCTCTAAAGCACGGGGGCCACATGGAGAAAAATCTACTCCTAAGTGGGCCGGACAGGTAAAATCACGGCACGATAACTTAAAAATAAAGACAACTTCAGATTTTCTTTGTTTAAAAATAGAACAAGCACATTTTGAAAATGTACAAATCATAATGCTGTTGTGTTTTTTTTAATTTACGCTTACATGTTGCGGTTGATGGTATTCTATCTGTTCTTATTTATACTTTCTGAACAAATGATGGGATGATGTTCATCAGTTAACTCATTGAAGTTAATTTTCAATCTATCAAGATAAAAAAATAATATCAAAATCAAATTACAGGATGTTATTTATGTAGTATGATCATTTTCCTTGACTGGTGCACTAACATCATGTGGTTTATTTTATTTTACATATGTAGCATTATCTACAAAGATACAAATAATCGCTGTTGCGACATCTAGTGGGCACATTAAAAACAGCAGTTTCTTTCATTCCAAAATTTTGGCTAATTTTTATACTGAGCAAACTCATCCCGCGGGCCAGACAAAACCTGTTTGCGGGCCTGATAGTGCCCCGGGGGCCGTATGTTTGAAACCCCTGCTTTAAAAAGACAGCCAATAGCTCTTGACGCCATCACCTGGTGTGTTGGTGTGTTAATGGCATTTTCAGACTGGTAAGTTTAAATCAAAGATTATTGTTTTTTCCTGTTACACACGTAGCACCAGGATGTTAGCGTCCTGCAGGCGACTAACAACATACAGTATTTTGGAAAAAAGCATGTCGTCTCTTTAACGTAAGTCTTGGGTAAGCACAACAATAAATGAGTATTATTTTCAGAGGAGTAGCACAGTGATCAAACTATTTACCAGTACTATAATGTGATGATTCGTTGCCCGGATCATAGTTTATTTACGTTCTTGATTCACTTGTTGTTTAAGTTTGGTTTCAGCACCCCTGTTATGTGTTTCTTGATTGTCATGGGTGCTGATTATTTTCACCTGCCTCTGACTGGTGTTCGCGACGCTCACCTGTTCCCAGGCACTAATCAGAGAGCTATTTAGGCCATCCTCTGGCCTCACTCGTTCTAGTGTTCTTGCTTGCTTCTATGCGACAAATTACGACAACCTTTTCTGTCCTTGAGCTAAGCTTCGCCTGGTTCATGTGCTTACCTTTTCTTGCTACAAACTCCGTTAGCTTTCCCATGCTATAGACACGCTTGTTTTGTTTATTTTGCATTTTTTTACGTTAATGAAAAATAAACAATTCTTCTTACCTGCGAGCTGCTTCCTTACGTTCTTGCACATTTTGGAAAGACGAATCCCGGCATCAACATGACCCAGGATCGTAACAAATAAGCTTGTTTTTCCTTCAGGGATATCTGCTTATAAAATGAGGCTGGGAACCCGCACTTCATATTGAGCACATTAGTTTTGCATTGCTTTGTAGAAGTCAGAATAAGTCGAGGAAGGTTTGTCGTGATCCCAATATGCAGAGCACAGCGGGAGATGGTGTGTAGTTAAAAATGTATGTAATGTTTCAACCAAAAATGAACAAAATGGAAAGGAAAAGACACTGAAGCATAGGGATGGCCATGCAAAAACGGAAGTAAAACTGAACTGGCTACAAAGTAAACTAAAACAAAATGCTGGACGACAGCAAAGACTTAGAGCGTCTGTCTGTACATGACATGATAATCTACAATGTCCCCACAAAGAAGGATTGCGTCGCAAGGACAGCGCAAGACAGGAAAGAACCGAAGCACTACACACAGGAAAACAACAACAAACTCAAAATAAGGCACGACAACCTGGCGGAATTTCATTTTTTAACCTTTTCTGCTAGTGGTGTACCTCCGTATTTTTGTCTATGAAAAAAATGTGCCCTAGCTCAAAAAAGGTTGAAAAACCCTGCCTTAACAGACTTTGCATTCTTCCTCAATGTAAAAAAAAACGACTCTGTTGACAAAATACATTGACCATGGCGGCAGCTTAATCAATTCTCTTGTCCATTGGACGTGACCGTATAGATCGATTCCACCACTTATTTTTTCGAGGTAGCAAGCCTTCGGAATAGGGTTCGGTTGGTCTTGGTGTGGCCCCTTGATCTGTTTTATCTTGGACGTCCATTTTAATTCCACTTTGTCGCTCTCTCTCTCACTATATTGAGGGTAAGAGTACAGCAATGTAAACAAAACCTACGTCCATCAAAAATGGCTACTGGGCACCCACAATGCATTGTGAAATCACATGCCCTTTCCAGCCCTATTGTGTCCAGGGAATGGAATCTTGAGTTGGACTAAGGCCATGTCTAAACTAAGTCGTTGAACCCCTTAAACGAATAATTATTTAGCCTAAGCCCCGGTTCATCTACATTAAATCATTGTTTAAGGTCCCCCTCTTCGGACAAATTTTTACATGGGTAAGTGCGCCGTGTATTTCTCAAATCTCCGGCACTTAGCTTTGTATGGATTTAATTATTGTTTTCAATCTGAGTTCGGAGAGGAAATGACGCCTGAGAGACCGCGGCCACATAGGAAGTGATGTCAGACAAAAATGCCCTACAGCCAGCTTCATAATAAAGTGGTTTCATAACTCGGACCAAACCATTGGAAATATGAAGGCGAGTCATCCAGACATGCCTGTGTTTCTCATTCTTCCACATGTACAGACGCTTGTGGAAATCATACATGAATAATACCTTAAAAGAAAGTGATTGCAGCTATTTCACATACAACACATCTCAGACGGCAAGATAACTTTCCAATGTCCAGGTCAGCTGTGATTCTAATTAGTGAAAAACTTCGTCCATTTGTCAAAGGAGAGTCAACGAGAATGCGCGCTTCGTGGATGTGATAAAAAAGGTAGCGTGTGCTTTGTATTACCTGGCCGTCGAGGGAAGACTAACTACGTGAAACAGCGAGACTGCATCAGTTATTGTCCACCATGTATGTCGCGGACTCAACGTCAAGGTCCAGAGTATATTAAAGTCACCAAACACGAATGGACAATGAAGGTGATGGCAAACGGCTGAGGAGTGTCCTGTACACATATCGAGACCCCTTGATTGATTGATGTAAAATGGTCTTCATCACATTGTTTATGTGTCTAACAAAAATTTGATTAATTTATGATGGCTCAGGTGTGATTCACTACAACAGTGTTTTTCAACCTTTTTTGAGCCGAAGCTCATTTATTGCGTTAAGAAAATCTGGAGGCACACCACCAGCAGAAATCATTAACAATATTAAGTTGGCAGCAAAAAGTTGTTGTCGGAATTGTTGGATGAGACTTTAAACCACAACCAACCATGCATCAATATAGGTCTTGTCTCAAAGTAGGTGTACTGTCACAACCTGCCATATCACGCCGTGACCTTTTTTGAGTTTTTTGCTGTTTTCTTGTGTGTAGTGGTTTTGTTCTTGTCTTACGCTCCTATTTCGGTGTTTTTTTTCTCTTTTTTTGGTATTTTCCTGTAGCAGTTCCATGTCTTCCTTTGAGCGATATTTCCCGCATCTATTTGGTTTTAGCAATGAATAATATTTCATTTGTTTTTATCCTTCTTTGTAGGGACATTGTTGATTGTCATGTCATGTTCGGATGTACATTGTGGACGCAGTCTTTGCTGCACAGTAAGTCTTTGCTGTCATCCAGCATTCTGTTTTTGTTTACATTGTAGCCAGTTCAGTTTTAGTTTTGTTCCGCATAGCATCCCCTAAGTTTTAATGCCTTTTCTTAGGGGCACTCACCTTTTGTTTATTTTTGGTTAAAGCTTTAGACAGCTTTTTGCCTGAACGCTGCCTGCCGCCGTTTCCGAAATCTACAAAGCTAGTAGCTACCGGCTGCCACCTACTGATATGGAAGAATATTACATAGTTACTCTGCTGAGCTCTAGACAGCACCAACACTTAACAACAACATATAATTTGCAGACTATAATTACTGGTTTGCAAAAAATGTTTTCAACCCAAATAGGTGCAATTACCTAATCTCCCACGGAACACCAGACTGGATCTCACGGCACACTAGTGTGCCGTGGCACAGTGGTTGAAAAACACTGCACTACAATATGGCCCCACAGCACACTGGAGTCCAGTTAATTGAAATACCACAACACTGGATATTGTTCAGATAAGTTACATTAAATATAAGAACTTGCACACAAAGCAACACTGGAGGTGACTATGACGTGACGGACACCGGGGGGAGGATGTCTTAAACCATGGGTGTCAAACTCTGGCCCGCAGACCAAATTTGGCCCTCCGTGTAATTTCACTTGGCCCTTGAGGCAATATCAAATTAACATTAGAGCTGGCTCGCCGCTGTAACACCGCATTCACCACTAACACTCTTACTTGCCAACCCTCTCGATTTTCCCGGGAGACTCCCGAAGTTCAGTGCCCCTGCCGAATTTCATCCCGGACAACAATGTTTGGGGTGGGCTTTAAAGGCACTGCCTTTGGCGTTCTCTACAACCTGTCTCCACGTCCGCTTTTCCTCTATACAAACAGCGTGCCGGCCCAGGCACATAATATACGCGGCTTACACACAGACCCAAGTGAATGCAAGCATAGTTGGTCAACAGCCATACAGGTCACACTGAGGGTGGCCATATAAATAACTTTCACACTATTACAAATATGCGCCACACTGTGAACCCACACCAAATAAGAATGACACATTTCGGGAGAACATCTGCACCGTAACACAACATAAACACAACAGAACAAATACCCAGAACACCTTGCAGCACTAACTCTTCCGGGACGCTACAATATACACCCCCCGCTATAACCAAACCCCGTCCACCTCAACCCCATCGCCGAAAAGAGGCATTCAATTTTTATTTAAATTTTATTTGATATGCCATTGATATTTTTTAATTATTATTATTATTTGAAACTCGATTTGCATGTCACTATAAAGTTATTTAAGCCCTGCTTGTTCAATATTCAATGCAAAACTTGTTTGGGTCCCTATTAAAAGGTTAATTTGTTCAACCTCGGCCCGCGGCTTTGTTCAGTTTTAAATTTTGGCCCACTCTGTATTTGAGTTTGACACCCCTGTCTTAAACGGTGACATTGTAGTGTGTGGACACAGATAAGGTCAGGTGTGATTTACCTCTGGATAACCTCATCCAGGGTAAATTAGTGTAAACGGGACCTAAGACACTGCATGAAGCGAAAAATACAGTGGTATAAATAAAAATGATGTACAAAAAGACTGGAGTATAGCATATAAATCAACATGGCTGGGTGAAGAGTGCAGCCTCCATAGGTGTATTTGTACATGCATAATCCCCACACGGAGCAAATGCATCTTTAAGTCTGCATGAAGGCCCAACAGTGTTTCTCACAGCACAAACAAGCTACCATGGAGGTAAGACCTCCTGTACATGGTTTCCCTTTTCTTCGGCCATGGTCTCAGCAGAGCATTTATCCCTTAATAATGCATCACTTAGCAACAACCCCCTCCCCCGCCACACCCCTCCCTCCCTGTAATGCCCATAAAAGGTTTGGCTGGCAGGTAGAGTAAGCTTTCGGGACCAACAAAAGCTTGGCGTGGAGCTGAGAAAAACAAGCACACGGGGAAACAAGCTGTCATTACAGTGCTCATCGCTCCTGCTCGCTACCCCCAAGGTCCTCCTGCGCTCATAAATACATAATTACGCCCAGCGCCCGCCGTGAAGATTTCTGTTTTCATCAGCTGTCAGAAATGACCTGAATTACCCATCACTGTTTGACCCAAATGCAGCCGTCAGATATGTTAATCACAGCTTACATAACCACTTAGCCCGACTCTATTGCGCTCTTCATCAACTTTGTGGGAACTCGAACCTCGCCACATTGCACCTGTCGCCAACCCTAACCCCCTTGACGGGGCCCGTCCTGGTGGCTGCACCTTACTGAATGTTCGACATGACATGAACCGAACGCACTGATGTCCCTGGAAGACAAAACGAGAACATTCAGAGGTTTAAAAAAACAAAAACTGGGTAAAACATGCCACACTGACAAAGCTTAACCTATTTTTACTATAACAATCTACAAGGTTAATATAGTTGGTGTTATGGTGGAGGAGGGAGTTGTGACGACACAGTTCCTCAAGTGAGTAATGTTGGTATATATTTATATATATATATATATATATATATATATATATATATATATATATATATATATATATATATATATATATATATATATGTCTTGATTGGATTATCCAGAGAATAGTGCTCGATACCGTGGTAAAGCGCAATATGTAGGTGTGGGAAAAAATCACAAGACTACTTCATATCTACAGATCTGTTTCATGAGGGGTTCCCTCAATCATCAGGAGATTTTAATGGAAGCATTCACATACAATGGTTTATATGGAGCACAGATGGGGGTGGGTACAAGCAGGCGTAGGGTGTGGTGATTGGCTCATGTGTTACCTAGGAGGTGTTTCCGTTTGTGGCGGCATGTTGAAATTATTTCACTGCGCTTGTTGAGGGATGATAAATCTGGATGATATATAATAAACAGTTTCTCTTTTAAGCATAGGTTGCATCTTTTATTACCACTGTTGTAAGGTGAGCTGGATGCAAGAATTTGCCATGTTATTGAATATTCAACATTATTGTCTTTGAGGTTCCAAATGTGTTTGCTGAGTTCTGTAGAATTCTGCAAAGTCTGGTTTCTAAATGAGGCGTTGTGATTATTCCATCTTGTTTTGAACGCTCCTTCGGTTAATCCTACGTACGTGTCGGATGTGTTAATGTCCTTGCGTATTACCTTTGCTTGGTAAACGACTGATGTCTGTAAGCACCTTCCGTTGAGAGGGCAATCAGGTTTCTTGCGACAGTTACATTCATTATTGGTTTCAGAGTCGTTTAGTCTGGGGGTAGGCAGTCCTTTTGCAATTGCTTTGTTGTGGTTTGAAATGATTTGTTGCATGTTATTCATACAGCTGTATCTCAATTTAATATTGTTCTTGTTGAATATTTTTCTTAGGGTGTTGCCTTTGGGGAAGTGTTTGTCGATCAGAGTGAGGAACTTGCGGCCGATGTTGGTTGAGACGTCTTTGCTGAATGGCGGATTGTACCAGATGTTGTTGTTTCGTTTTCTGCTCTTTTTTGGTTGGTTTCCTGGAGTGAGTTCATAGGTGAGGGTGAAGTTGTATCCGCTTTCATCAAGTGCTTTCTGGTACGGGGGGTTGCTTGGTCGAATTCAGCTTTGCTGGATGACAGCATCGATAGCCTTTTATTAATTCCGGTAGGTATTCTTTTCGTGGTGGTGGGTGGGTGGTTGCTGTCATGGTGCACGTATTGGAGTGTTGTGTTGGGTTTCGTGAATGGTTGGTAGCTGTTATTTCTCAGGTTGAAAGTGACGTCGAGGAAGTTGACTGTTTGCTTGTTGGCTTCAATCGTGATCCGTAGGCCGTTTTCTTTGAAGATTTGGCATATGCGCTTCTTGGTGTTCTCGCTGCTCCTTGGCGAGGCGCGGCACACTGCCAGTCCGTCATCACGGTAAATACCAAGGTTCAGGTTGAGGCTAGCAAGCTGGGAGACGAGGAAACTCCCAACGAGTTCGCACGCTTCTGCTCCGTCAAAACTCCCCATAGTAACGTCAAATGTTGAATTGTTCTTTTTTTGCCATGGTGTACTGTTGTGGATGAGTATGGAGTTCTTTGCGTGGATGATGATGTTTCTTTCGTTGCCCGTGATTGAGTCGTAGTCCGAGGCGAAGTTTAGTGCTTGGGTCAGTAGGTCTTGCGTGATGGAAGGGTAAAATTCTTCGATGTCGAAGGAGATAAATATATATATATATATATATATATATATATATATATATATATATATATATATATATATATATATATGGCTTCACGGTGGCAGAGGGGTTAGTGTGTCTGCTTCACAATACAAAGGTCCTGCCGTCCTGGGTTCAATCCCAGGCTCGGGATCTTTCTGTTTGGAGTTTGCATGTTCTCCCCGTGAATGCGTGGGTTCCCTCCGGGTACTCCGGCATCCTCCCACTTCCAAAGACATGCACCTGGGGATAGGTTGATTGGCAACACTAAATTGGCCCTAGTGTGTGAATGTGAGTGTGAATGTTGTCTGTCTATCTGTGTTGGCCCTGCGATGAGGTGGCGACTTGTCGGTGGTGTACCCCGCCTTCCGCCCGATTGTAGCTGAGATAGGCGCCAGCGCCCCCCGCGACCCCAAAAGGGAATAAGCGGTAGAAAATGGATGGATGGATGGATAATATATATATATATATATATATATATATATATATATATATATATATATATATATATATATATATATATATTTATATATACAATACTAATAAATAAACGATAGAATGGTGTGTGACAAAATCCAAGAGTGTATGTGTGAGGCTATGTGTGTGATTAGCAGTAGTGTGTGTTACTTAGTGTTGTGTTTGGCGAGAGGAGGGACAAAGCAGGAAGGCAGTCCGTGGTCAGGCAGATAGTCGGGGGCTAAGCGGGGCGAAGAAGGTCCGTGTCCATGCAAGAGGTCGAGATCCAAGGGAGGCAGTCCAGAATCCAGAGGGGAGCAACAGGGGATCACAGGAGAACTCGGGAAAAGCACTGCAGGAGGATAACTTGCACATCAGACACGGAAACAAGGAAGTCATAGAGGGAGAGCGAGTACATTTCAAAAAGT
This sequence comes from Nerophis ophidion, assembly GCF_033978795.1. NCBI lineage: Eukaryota > Metazoa > Chordata > Actinopteri > Syngnathiformes > Syngnathidae > Nerophis > Nerophis ophidion. The sequence continues at coordinate 67,276,256 of NC_084613.1, read as the reverse complement.
CAGTGTTCAAAAACAAGAAAAAAAAATACAAAAATTAGGGGTGATTTATTTGAATTAAGCAAAATTATCTGCCAATAGAATAAGAAAAATTGGCTTGTCAAGAATTTCCAAAACAAGTAAAATTAGTTAACCTAAATGAACCCAAAAATATATTTTAAAATAAGAATATTCTCACTAATAACAACTGTACTACTATATGAGTACGTATTTTCTATTGTTTCATTGAAAATAAAACAGCAAAGTCTATTTGTCGGTCATCTGTTGTAATATGAGACACAATTATGTCAAAGTAATGGGTTTTTTTTCATGCTTGAAATAAGAAATTTTTAAAAAAGTAGTTTTATACTTGTGAGTGTTCAATAACACATCTTTGCAACAGGTGATATTCTAGTTTCAAGCATGTTTTACTCAATATAAGTCACAAAATCTCAGCAACAAGCTGTAATATCTTATTGAGATAATTTAGGACCAAAACCTTTAAAACAAGTAAAACACTCTAAAAAGTGAAATACAATTTTTTTAGCTAACCCTAAATTGGGCCAGTTTTCTATTAAAATGAGATGTTTTTGCCAAATCAAACTACATATTGATTAATGATAACACAGCAAATATTGAATAATAATGAACGATATAATTCAATAAATATTATTAATAATTATGATTACAAGTGGTAGAAAATGGATGGATGGATTTCAGTAATAACGATTAATATTCTTCAAAGTAATTTATTTCATTAAATTAATTTTTCCATTAATTGCATATATATGTATTTTTGCAAAGTAAGTAACCTAACTTATTATAACACAGCAAAAGTAAAAGCAAGTAGGTATTTGTCACTCATAAGACTTTGTGACATGCACGTGCTGAAATTAATGTTTGTGTAACTGTAGGATATTTTAGCCCTCTATTATTACCTAACATTATTACACTGGTGTAATGCCCCACAGTAACAAGGAATAAAACACGTTTTGTATTCAAAACCAATAATTAAAAAAAAGAACTGTCCTTAACAACTATTGAGGGCTGTTTTAAGTAATATCTGTCGGTATTTGTTTGTTTGTTTTCCTTTTACTAATAGGTTTCCTTTTTAATATACCTGTATACAGGTTATTTTTACTAAAAATGTTTCATTTTTAATATACATATATTTTTTGGGACAAAAAAAAATTATAATATTTTTAGCTAACCCTAAATGAGGTCAAATTTCTAATAATTTGAGATATGTTTTTGTAAAACCAAACTGTATTTTAATGTATACTAACACAGCAAATATTTAATAATAATGATTGATACCATTCAATAAATATTTATTAATAACAATTATTTCAGTAATACTTATTAATATTCTTTAAATTAATTTATTTTATTGAATTAATTTTATTTATGTCTATTTAGTTTTTTGTGGAAGGGGGTTTACAATATCCCTACAAAATTCAGAATTTTTTTTTTTAACCCTAAAATATGCAATTTTTCTATTAATAAGATATATATGTTTAAAAAATCCTACTAAACTTATCATAACACAGCAAAAATAAAAATAGCACATTTAGTCACAGACAGTAGGTATTTCTCACTCATAAGACTTTGGGACATGCACACGCTGGAATTAATGTTTGTGTAACTGTGGGATTCTTTTTTAACACTCTAATAATAACTGAACTATTTTTATAGCATTATTACACTGGTATAAAAAGCCACACAGTGATACTGATTAAAATTGTTTTATTCACAAGCTTGAAGGTAAAATGGAAATAAATTGTTCCAAAACCAAATTGTCCCTAACATTTATTGTGTATTATTTTAAGTACTATTTTTAAAGGGCCCGTATTATGCAAAACCTACTTTTCTTACCTTCTGGTACAAGCTGTTGTGTATTTGGAATCTGCGTAATCTCGTAAATGTTAAATTACACCGTGCAGGCATTTCTGATATATATATATATATATATATATATATATATATATATATATATATATATATATATATATATATATATATATATATATATATATATATACACACACACACACACACATATATATGAACTGCACTTCTGCCCTCTTCCTGTTTCAACCATTCTTGATAAGGTAATCATATATATACATATATATGTATATATATATATATATATATATATATATATATATATATATATATATACATATATATATATATATATGTATATATATATATATATATATATGTATATATATGTATATATATATATATATATATATATGTATATATATATACATATATATATATATATATATATATATATATATATATGTATATATGTATATATGTATATATATATATATATATATATATATATATATATATATATATATGTATGTATCCGACAGGCGGATCGGTGCGGCGTCTTCAGTAATGCGGACGTTGTACCGATCCGTTGTGGTGAAGAAGGAGCTGAGCCGGAAGGCAAAGCTCTCAATTTACCGGTCGATCTACGTTCCCATCCTCACCTATGGTCATGAGCTTTGGGTCATGAACGAAAGGATAAGATCACGGGTACAAGCGGCCGAAATGAGTTTCCTCCGCCGGGTGGCGGGGCTCTCCCTTAGAGATAGGGTGAGAAGCTTTGCCATCCGGGAGGAGCTCAAAGTAGAGCCGCTGCTCCTTCACATCGAGAGGAGCCAGATGAGGTGGTTCAGGCATCTGGTCAGGATGCCACCCGAACGCCTCCCTAGGGAGGTGTTTAGGGCACGTCCAACCGGTAGGAGGCCACGGGGAAGACCTAGGACACGTTGGGAAGACTATGTCTCCCGGCTGGCTTGGGAACGCCTCGGAATCCCCCGGGAAGAACTAGACGAAGTGGCTGGGGAAAGGGAAGTCTGGGTTTCCCTGCTTAGGTTGTTGCCCCCGCGACCCGACCTCGGATAAGCGGAAGAAGATGGATGGATGGATTGAATTTTCCCATTTTTTTCACTAAAACCCTACTAAACTTAGCTGTGCAGGTTAATATTTTAGAATTTTTTTAGCTAGCCCTAAATTTTGCCTTTTTAAAAATATATACACCATATTTTTAATTCGAAATGATCCTACTTTTTTTGTTTTTTTTTATTAATGCGCTGCGTATGCTTGAAATGATCAAAATACGTAAATATTAAATGTTATTATAAATGTGCTTGTTACTATATTACATATATACTTACATCATGTATATAAGACCCTAACTGAGGTGTTTTTGGAAGTTTTTTGGGGGGCCTGCAGGCAAAATTGAATGGCTCCCATAGGCTCCATTGTAAATAAATAAATGATAAATGGGTTGTACTTGTATAGCGCTTTTCTACTTTCAAGGTACTCAAAGCGCTTTGACATTACTTCCACATTTACCCTTTCACACACACATTCACACACTGATGGAGGGAGCTGCCATGCAAGGCGCCAACCAGCACCCATCAGGAGCAAGGGTGAAGTGTCTTGCTCAGGACACAACGGACGTGACGAGGTTGGTACTAGGTGGGATTTGAACCAGGGACCCTCGGGTTGCGCACGGCCACTCTCCCACTGCGCTTGTAAGCAGACTTTTGATCAAATGTATTTCATATTTAGAATGCATTAACAAAATCTGTCCGTCATCATGATTGTGAACAATTGGCAAAAAAAAAAAAAAAAAGTGCAGTTCCACTTTAAGTTATATTAACTGATACTATTATCAGTTGTTTTTTTTGTTTTTTGTTTTTTAATAATAACAATTTTTCCTATTTTTATCACTAAAACCCTACTAAATATAGGTGCGCAGGGTTAATATTTCAGATTTTTCAGCAAACCCTAAAGCAGGGGTAGGAAACCTATGGCTCGCGAGCCAGATGTGGCTCTTTTGATGACTGCATCTGGCTCTCAGATAAATCTTAGCTGACATTGTTTAACACAAGAAGTAATGAATGATTCTGCTTGTAATCAGTGCTAAAAATAACGTTCAAAATACAAAACATTCTCATGCATTTTAATCCATCCATCAGTTTTTTCTACCGCACTTGTTTGAGAAGTCGCAATAATGGTAAGAAGTATTTTATTTATTATCGGTTAGCTTCAGAATAACAATGTTATTAAAAATAATAAGAGACTTATTATACTCTAAAAATTTAACTTACTTAAAAATGCACACAATTTTTTAAAATATTTGGCTTTAATGGCTCTTTCAGTCAAAAAGGTTCCTGACCCCTACCCTAAAGTAAATGTCTTTTTAAAAATGTTATACTAGAGATTTTTAATTCGACAATATCCAACTTTTTTTTCCCATATTATAGAAATCACAGCCAGTACTTGTCCCTCCAATGAAAACAATTCAATTTGTACATTTCCTAAATGAAAGTTTATATCTAAAAAAACAAGACAAACCATCTTTTCAGTCCCAACCATCAAAATTCAATAGTTCAATTGAGTTCAAAAGTTCATTATTTTCATCGAGCTCTGACACCATTTGCGTGGCATATTTTAATAACGACTGTTTGTTAAGTAGATTATTTTTTTTCTCTTTTGATGTAAGCGCTTATAATTACGAGGCCATGTTAATATTTTTGGATGCATCATTTATGATGAATAAATCTCACATTTTTATTTATTTTTTTATTTTTTGCTGCGTGATCTCATTAGCGGTACTTATGAGAGATCCTGTGCATTCAGTGTGAACCAACGCAATGGCGGCTCGATCGGTCCCCGCCATCCTCTCTTTGCATTAACAGCGCCCGCAGTGGGCGTCTGCTCTGATCAAAGAGACAAATCTATCCAGGAGCAATCAGGTTGCCGCGCTCGCCGAAGCTGCTGACAACTCTCGACTCTTTGATCAGGAAGACATCATCTTCAGCAACACTGGCTGCCTTGGATGCCTTTGTCTGGGGCCAGGAAATAGGGGACGTGATCGCTCCCTCTTGGTGCTCCTCTTCGCTGCTTCGCCTTTTGGCAGGCAGGATGAAAGCTTAGCCCAATTATAAGTAAAAACAGCCCCACTGAACTGAGCGCAGTTTGAGGGCTGTATTCCTCCACCATAAGCCTATATGTACCACTAAGGTTGGATTTAAACTACTTACAATTCACTCTTTTTGCCTCGCAATTCAGATCTGGGTCATAGAAGCGTATAGAGAGAAAACTGCCTGGAACATCATATTAGATCACAATTAGCCCTCTGCCAAACGTGAGTGAAAATCGCAGATGACTCAATATGGTGAAACTGCAGCGTACTTGAAAAATGGTCCTATTATTAGAATACCGGGGTACAGTACTCTGTTTTTTCTTCGTAATCTGTTCCAAAAAGTCTGATCAAAACAATATTTTTTGTCCCCATAATAAATAATGTCAATCCTACTACCTTATTTACCGGGCTATAGACTGCACCTGTATTTAAGCTGCACCAAGCAAATTTCAATCAATCAATCAATCAATGTTTACTTATATAGCCCTAAATCACTAGTGTCTCAAAGGGCTGCACAAACACAACACAAACCATTACGACATCCTCGGTAGGCCCACATAAGGGCAAGGAAAACTCACACCCAGTGGGTGACAATGATGACTGTGAGAACCTTGGAGAGGATGAAAGCAATAGATGTCGAGCGGGTCTAACATGATACTGTGAAAGTTCAATCCATAATGGATCCACCACAGTCGCAAGAGTCCAGTCCAAAGCGGATCCAACACAGCAGTGAGAGTCCCGTTCACAGCGGAGCCAGCAGGAAACCATCCCAAGCGGAGGCGGATCAACAGCACAGGGATGTTCCAAGCCGATACACAGGCAAGCGGTCCATCCTGGGTCCCGCCTCCGGACAGCCAGTACGTCATCCATGGCCACCGGATCGGACCGGACCCCCTCCACAAGGGAGAATGGGACATAGGAGAAAAAGAAAAGAAACGGCAGATCAACTGGTCTAAAAATTTAGAAGAAATAACTATTTTTACGTATATTAACCATACCTGACCTTACGCTGCATATACAAAATATTTTGTTTATTTCCATACTTTAATTGTTATCAAACTGTGCCTGTAACATGGCAGTGAAACGGAACATATCAAACAAAACAGAATTCATCCATCCTGTCACCTCCTGCTGCAACATAGTGAGTTATTGTGTTTTCCTTGTGGGCGGAGTTGTGAGATGGGCACAGCTTCTTCCAATATACCTGGCTCTACTTCAGCAGCTACGTTCCCATCCTCACCTATGGTCATGGGCTTTGGGTCATGACCGGAAGGATAAGATCACGGGCGGTATAGCTCGGTTGGTAGAGTGGCCGTGCCAGCAACTTGAGGGTTGCAGGTTCAATTCCCGCTCCCGCCATCCTAGTCACTGCCGTTGTGTCCTTGGGCAAGACACTTCACCCACCTGCTTCCAGTGCCACCCACACTGGTTTGAATGTAACTTAGATATTGGGTTTCACTATGTAAAGCGCTTTGAGTCACTTGAGAAAAAGTGCTATGTAAATATAATTCACTTCACTTCACTTCACATCACGGGTACAAGCGGCCAAAATGGATCCGTCGGGTGGCGGGGCTCTCCCTTAGAGATAGGGTGAGAAGCTCTGTCATCCGGGAGGAACTCAAAGTAAAGCCGCTGCTCCTCCACATCGAGAGGAGCCAGATGAGGTGGTTCGGGCATCTGGTCAGGATGCCACCCGAACGCCTCCCGAGGGAGGTGTTTAGGGCACGTCCAACCGGTAGAAGGCCACGGGGAAGACCCAGGACACGTTGGGAAGACTACGTCTTCCCCTGCTGGCCTGGGAACGCCTCGGGATCCCCCAGGAAGAGCTAGACGAAGTGCCTGGGGAGAGGGAAGTCCGGGCTTCCCTGCTTAGGCTCCTACCCCCGGGACCCAACCTCAGATAAGCGTAAGAAGATAGATGGATGGATGGATACATCAGCAGCACCTTGGCTGCTGGATGGCACTCGGTAACTTCACTCCTTGGCTCTCCATGCCAGATGACTTATATGCTCCTAGTGTTTTTGCTACTTGCTATGCGGGCCATTCCCAGTGCCATCCAGCTTGGTGTTGTTTTTGTAGTTAGCCTGTCTTGCAACGCCGACCCAAGTCTAGTTTATTTTTGTACAAGGTACAAAAACCTTTTGTTTTCTCCTTTTTTGCCTTTAGTTACCCGCTGTGACGAGTGCTTTCGTGAGTACATTACCTAAGTAACCGTGGGGTCAGCCTGAACTGTGTAACACAGTCTTGTAACATGTTTCCGAGATAGCAATCACTTTGAGGGTTTTGTTGAATTGTTCCAAAAAAATGCTTCACATTGTTATAGTTTACATGCAATTCCAACAGCATGTCTGCTGTTGGAATTAATATAAAACCGTTTTTTGTCAGTTTTAATATTGCTGTTATATTGTTCATCCGTATAATAACAACAGTCATTCCTGATTTGGGAGTTGCAGACTGTTATGATCTGTGTTGCAGAAGGTTTTCAGTTCCATATGTCCGTAAGTGTGGAAGAATGAGTACAGATCTTCTTGTTCAGTAATTATTTGGAGCGTTGTAATTTTGTAGTTGAATGTTGATGTTTGTTTTCCGTAAGACTCCATTACCATTGTCATTGTCGTAACGCTGGGAGCTTTACATTCGTCTCGATCCTTGATGTCTTTGAGAACACGTACTCTTGCTTATGGACCTCCATTCAGTTTGATGTAGATTTTGCTGTTGGCGCCCAAGGTTCCCTGAATTTTCCCCTGCTTCCTTAAGTCTCGTGCTTTCTGCGTTTAGTGAGGTGCTCGTTCATGTACACATTTGTATCCTTCAGCTTATTCCCCTGTTTCAGCTGTGCCATGATGGATTTCCAGTTGGCAAGCTTCCCGATAATGACTGGCATGGGATTCGTTGTCTCTTCTATTCAGTGGAATGCTCGCATCGATTTTCTCATGTTGCAGTTGTACTGTGGGCAATTGACAATCTTTTGATACATTAAACTTACATTGCTTATTGCAATTACAGAATAATTTTGTGATGAAATAGTACGGTGAACATACTGGAAGACCTCTCTTTTAGTAGTAAGTAAGCAAACAAAGGCTCCTAATTTGGCTGCTGGCATTTTGTGTCATTTCACTTTCTATTATTTTTTCAAAATTATGATGGATTATTAATCTACTTGTAAACATCTGATCACTTTCTGCTTAAACACTTCTGTTAAAATGTAATAATCACTTGTTCTTCTGGGATTTTAAGCTTTACATAAGTTTTGGGTGATAATACACATTGTGCTACCAATCCAATATCAAATCCCTGGGCACAGTTCTCCTGTGCCCAGGGACGTATTCTTGTCAAGACCTGGACTATGGTGTGGTTTGTTTTCCCGAGGTGCAAAGCGATGGGAACGGACATGGCGTGAAAGTAATGACATCTTTAATCTTAACTCAAAAATATCACAAAAACATAGGGTATGAACAAAAGGCGCTCTCAGTGGAGGTTCAAAACTTGGCTATGAAAACTAAAACTCGCACAATGGGAGAACTATGAACATTAAAAAAAAACTTACAAACTATGGCATAAAAAACTAACAATAAATGAGAAAGAGCATGGATCATCGGCATGGATAACACGGGTTTGTAGGAGGTGAAGAGGGTGCCAGAGGGTTATGTCGCCAGGATGACTGCCTGGCAACTACAGGCTTAAATAGTGCTGTGGTGCTTGAAAACAGGTACGTGAGTCCAAATGAACCAGGTGCGTGACATGACAGGTAAAAAACTAATTGGTAGTCATGGAAACTAAAACAAACCAGTGTGCGGAAAAACAGGAAAGAATGGAGTCAAAAACAAAACAGAACATAAGTAAACAGAGCATGATCACAAAGACATGACAATTCTATGGGTTTCTAAACAATAAAAATGACAAAAATGTTGTAGTATCATTGTAGTATCAACTATGTACGGCTCTTGTAGTTTGATCTCTGTGTAAACCCACTCATGGCATTTGTTTACAGTCAGAAGTGCTAGTTTGCTGTTAGCGGTTAGCTATTGTATCCTACTACGGTGTGTAGTGGAGCATGTTTAGCGCTTTCTCATCCTGCAGGGATGATACTTGTAAAAAACGTACTTTATTTGTCATCATGGCTGTAAGGAGTGGTGATTGAGAAATAGCTAAAATGCTGCCCACTGCGGATGGATGTTAGCCGCTAGCTAGCTAAAGGCTAACAAGAGTAAGAGCTGAGACCCTCCTGCAGAGCGGCGCTAAAGTGTTTATAGCTTAAACTTTGTTTGGTGTTAAAGAGAAAATGTGTTTATTCTTCCTTTTCTACCTCCACCCTGTTTCTGCTTGTAAGTACTAACATGTGCGTCTGCTTGTTCTACCAGCAACGTCATTTTGTAACGGACATTTTATATATATATATATATATATATATATATATATATATATATATATATATATATATATATATATATATATATATATATATATATATATATATATATATATATATATATATATATATATATATATATATAGGGATGGCGTGGCGCAGTGGGAGAGTGGCCGTGCGTAACCTGAGCGTCCCTGGTTCAATTCCCACCCAGTACCAACCTCGTCACGTCCGTTGTGTCCTGAGCAAGACACTTCACCCTTGCTCCTGACGGGTGCTGGTTAGCGCCTTGCATGGCAGCTCCCTCCATCAGTGTGTGAATGTGTGTGTGAATGGGTAAATGTGGAAGTAGTGTCAAAGCGCTTTGAGTACCTTGAAGGTAGAAAAGCCCTATACAAGTACAACCCATTTATCATTTATATATATATATATATATATATATATATACATAATGTTTACATATACAGTAAAAGCCACACGTTTTGAGACACCTTCTTCTCATTCAATGTGTTTCTTTTATTTTCATGACTATTTATATTGTAGATAGTCACTGAAGGCATCGAAACTATGAATGAACACATGTGGAGTTATGTACTTAACAAAAAAAGGTGAAATAATTGAAAAAAATGGTAATTAGTTAGTATTGCCCTGACAAACTTTAGATGTATGTATGTGTCTTCATTAAAAGAAAGAACAACACATTTTTCCAGCGGGCTTTTATTGAGACCCAAATATGCAGTCACACCTTTTTGTGTGCACGCCGGAGGCTGAAAGCATGCCCGCCTCCAACCCTTACATTCCTTTCAGCCCCGCCCACTTTGAGCTATTCTTTTCCTCAAGAAAGAAGTGGGAAGAGACTGATGGACAGGTGGGCTGCTCAGATTCGCACTGAAAGAGATCATCGATTTGCATTACAAGACACACACACACACACACACTTTACTGTTCCATCCCTACGACTCCACCGTCTCCCACATGGCACCTCATCAAGAAGCCAATGTTTATCCCGCTTCCTGTCCCTCGTTGTGGTGTCGCAAAGTGACCCATGGAGAAAGCTGAACTATACAAGCCCGTTCTTAAAGGCCTACTGAAATGAGATTTTCTTATTTAAACGGGGATAGCAGGTCCATTCTATGTGTCATACTTGATCATTTCGCGATATTGCCATATTTTTGCTGAAAGGATTTAGTAGAGAACATCGACGATAAAATTAGCAACTTTCAGTCGCTAATAACAAAGCCTTGCTTTTACTGGAAGTATGTGCGCGTGACGTCACGAGTCGCAGGGCTCCACACATATTCACATTGTTTATAATGGGAGCCACCAGCAGTAAGAGCAATTCGGACCGAGAAAGCGACAATTTCCCCATTAATTTGAGCAAGGATGAAAGATTTGCGAAATAGGATATTGAAAGTGAAGGACTAGAAAGAAAGAAAAAACGACGGCTCTGGGCGGCGGCAAAGTGAGCGTTTCGGATGTAATTTGACACATTTACTAGGATAATTCTGGACGATCCCTTATCTGCTTATTGTTTTAATAGTGTTTTAGTGAGATTTTAAAGATTGTAAAATGTTAAGATCCGCTGCTCGGATCTTACATTATTTGGTTTTGAGTCTTTTGTGTTTATCTTGTTGGTTCATGGACGCTTCCGATTCTTAGTTGGTGCACTTCCTTGTTTGTTTTTGTCACCATGGCGACTTGATTTGTCCACCTGCACTGGCCACTTGACGCACACCTGCTTTTGATTATTGTTTCTGTAATTAAAGCTGCCTCCTCCCTTTGTTCTGCCTGGGTTTGTCACTTGCTCTATGCAACACGCACGTTTGGTTAAGTTTGTCCTGTTCGGGCTTGCTAAGTTCCTCCTTAGCTTCTGTGCGCTCGACACGCGCTTCTGTGGTCTTTTTATTGAGTGCTAGTGTTTAGCCTAGCTCCCCGTGCGTTGCACGCGCTTTCTTTTGCATTTGTATAAGTGTTCTTTTATCATTTGTTATACATTAAATCAAGTCTTACCCGCAACTCCTGCCTGTCTGGTCCTCCTGCATCCCGGGGGTGACGCAACACGCGCACACGATGCGCCCCGAAGGTGACAGTAAAAGATTGTAAAGACATACTTCGAGGTCGGATGGCTGCGGTGAACACGAAGTGTCTCAGAGAGAAGCCGAGGAGCCAAGCTCACAGCTGCCGCTGCTGCAGGACGACGAATAATCCAATGATTTCTCTGGTAAGATATATATCACAATTTCCCCATCCAAAAACATGCTGGTTGACGTAGAGAAAACATATTCGCTTGACCGCTCCACTTCACAACAAACAAAGAAACTGTAAGACAGCTGCAATCCACCGCTTTCCACCAACAGCATTGTTCTTTAAAGTCTCCATTATTAAATGAACATATTGCAAAAGATTCAGCAACACAGACGTCTAAAATACTGTGCAATTATGCGATTAAAGCAAACGACTTTTAGCCGTAACTGTTGCTGAGCTAATATTTCCTGACAGTCCGTGACGTCACGCGTACGTGTAACAGAGGTAATTTATGATCTCAATTGCTTACTGTCTTACTACTGTTTTTGTTTTAATGTCATCTTATTTTAATGTCATTGTGGAGGAGGATTGTGATTAGCGCACTGTTAGAGTGGAAGTCAGCGACCCAGTCTGGGTGACTGGAGACAGTGCACTCTCAGACGGGGGCGTGGCATGTGCTGGCTGAGAGACACAGCTGTCAGATGATTAGTTGGCGCAGGTGGTACGTGTTAGACTAATCATCTGTTGTCCTTAAAAGTGAGCGGCCGGGTGCAGCAGTCGAGTTCAGACTGGAGAGACGGAGAAGTCAAGAGAACTGTGTAAGACAAAACTGAGCGACTGAAAAGTGGCTACTGACCTGTATTGCAAATTGTGGGATTAAAAACTTCTTTCAACCCAAGCAACTGGCTTCCAGCGGACCTATGTGAGTAGAAAGCTTACATTTGGCACCCAACTTGAACTTAAAAAAAAAGGGGAAACAATGTCGTCATCAAGCCCGATAGAGACGCTGGGACAGTTGTTGGCGGAGGTTTCCACGGCCAACCTGCCCAACCCCGAAGACGAAAAAAGAGGTGAGGCAGTTTTTGGGGCTGGTGGGCTACTACCGGAGGTTCGTCCCCCGGTTTGCGGACCTGACCAGCCCACTAACTGACCTCACCCGAAAAGGTGCTCCCGATCTGGTCCAGTGGACGGAGCAGTGCCAGCAGGCATTCGAGAAGGTGAGGAAAGCACTTTGCGAGGAGCCGGTACTGCACATGCCTGATTTTTCCCTCCCATTTTGTTTGCAGGCAGACGAGTCGGGCAGAGGACTGGGAGCTGTTTTATCCCAGCAGAAGGAGGGTATCGACCACCCCATCCTATACATCAGCAGAAAACTGTCCGAACGAGAAAGCCAGTATAGCACGGTGGAGAGCGAGTGCCTTGCTATCCGGTGGGCGGTCGGTGCCCTCCAGTATTACCTGCTGGGACGCCCGTTCAGCCTCTGCTCGGACCACAAGCCTCTCCAGTGGCTCCACCGCATGAAAGATGCCAACGTGCGGATCACCCGTTGGTATCTAGCTTTACAACCCTACCATTTCAGAGTGGTCCATAGGCCGGGGGTGCAGATGGCTCTGGCGGACTTTCTCTCCCGTTCTCATGCGGGGGTCGGGGGGGAGTAAGCGTGGCCGGACAACGTCCCGGCCTAAGTCTGGCGGTGGAGGTATGTGGAGGAGGATTGTGATTAGCGCACTGTTAGAGTGGAAGTCAGCGACCCAGTCTGGGTGACTGGAGACAGTGCACTCTCAGACGGGGGCGTGGCATGTGCTGGCTGAGAGACACAGCTGTCAGATGATTAGTTGGCGCAGGTGGTACGTGTTAGACTAATCATCTGTTGTCCTTAAAAGTGAGCGGCCGGGTGCAGCAGTCGAGTTCAGACTGGAGAAACGGAGAAGTTAAGAGAACTGTGTAAGACAAAACTGAGCGACTGAAAAGTGGCTACTGACCTGTATTGCAAATTGTGGGATTAAAAACTTCTTTCAACCCGAGCAACTGGCTTCCAGCGGACCTATGTGAGTAGAAAGCTTACAGTCATTTTATCTAATTTATTACATTTACACATTATGCAATGCGACTCTTTATTTCGCAATTTTTATTATTCTAAGTTCAGTGCTGTCATTTCCTACATTTTTTATGGTCATTGAACGTCTCATGTCACAGCAGACTTCCAGGCTGAGACACGTGTGTGTCGTCAGTCTGTTGTCTTCCACGTGACGGTAAGTTGTGCTCTCTGGCGCTCTATGAATTAGCTTTCAGCTAACTTACTAGCAAGCTAGCTGTAGGCCTAAAAGAGACATATTTATGTTAAGTTTTGTTTTGTTTTATTTCTGTACAGGTTTATGAATGTAAAGAAGGCTGGTTGGAGACTCACTATGATTGTTTTCACCAGAATAAACCATGTTTGAGTCGGAAGAATGACTGGGTGTCGTCTTGTGGGGAAAAACACAACGCAAAGGAGTACTACATCGCTACATACGCGTCATAGTTCCGCGACGTTTTCAACAAGAAACTGGCGGGACATTCAAAATTGCAATTTAGTAAACTAAAAGGGCCGTATTGGCATGTGTTGCAATGTTAATATTTCATCATTGATATATAAACTATCAGACTGCGTGGTGGGTAGTAGTGGGTTTCAGTATTATTGATTGATTGATTGATACTTTTATTTGTAGATTGCACAGTACAGTACACATTCCGTACAATTGACCACTAAATGGTAACACCCGAATAAGTTTTTCAACTTGTTTAAGTCGGGGTCCACGTTAATCAATTCATAGGCCTTTAACTATGCTAAATCTTAACGTCCAACTCATAAAAGAAAGTTTTGTCGGGAAATTGAACATCCTCGCCTCAAGTCGGACCAATTACACCGACTGGGTGTTTTTCAAGGCGTCTGGTATCTGCCCCGCGCCAACATCCCTGAGAAGCGTATCAGGTGTCCTTCAAGGCTGTACTGCTGTCAGTGAAGCTCTTTGGGCAATTACACGTCTGTCAAGTGTCGCCTATCTAGGCTTCCACTGACAAGGGTTATGTCAAGCAGTCAGCCATTACTTCGGCCCAAATGGAGTCGGCATTGTTTGGAGCACGCAGGAAATGGCTGTGGCACGGAAGAGTGAGCAGAGGGTCTCCGTAGTGTGACTGGAGAAGGCGAGCTAGCTCTTACTTTTGGAGATTGAGGGGAGGGGAGCTCATCATATTTCTCACAGCTAGAATGGCAGGAAGGGTGTTGTTTTTTTTTTCTCGTTCCCTGCATGGAGCCTCCAGACTGGTTAAAGCTTTGCTGCAGGGCATCGGCTTTTGTATTCATGAGCTCCAGTTGACCTGACTTTCAGGTTGTGAAAAGGGTTATGCAAAGTGGAGAAAAAAAGCAAAGCAAAACAAAACAAAGAAAAATCAGGTGGAGTTTTGAATATATGTTACACTCAGGCTGCGATGAGGTGGTGACTTGTCCGCCCGATTGTAGCTGAGATAGGCACCAGCGCCCCCCGCGACCCCAAACAGAATAACCGGTAGAAAAATGCATGGATGGTGGTTACACTCAGTCATGTATTGTATTTGACGTTGTCTGTCTTAATCAGGGGTCTCAGACACGCGGCCCACGAGACGTTATTTTGCGGCCCCCACCTTAATATGAAAGTTTAATGTTAGCGCGGCCTGCGAGTTTTATATGAATGCCGCTTGACAGCGTTGTGTTATTTGGGTCCAAAATGGCTCTTTCAACGTTCTGGGTTGCCTACCCCTGCGTGAGTGGAAAAGCGGCAAATGAGTGAAAGCGACAGAGACGTTGCCATGGAGACGAGGGTTTTCTTACGCGCCTGGCTGGAGTCACACCGCGACACCTGTCCGTCAGTAATCACAGTCCCCGATAACCTGGACCAATTCAAACCGTTATTTCTTTTTTTTTATTGTTTAATTTGCTTTGCCTCACACGATGAACACTACATATTCTTCTATATGATGCCGGATAACACTCTGGGAGCTAGGGCTGGGCGTATCGATACCATGTATCGATAGTATCAATACTTGGTGAGTATCGGTATCGTATTGATACTGGCGTGATGGTATCGATACTTCACCAAATTAAGCGAATCACTCCGATTTAAAAAAAAAATGTGAGTGCAATGCAGCGCTCCTCACCACTCCACCCTCCTCCCTAGAGATGGGTCACGAACGAGATTTAAAAACACTTTAAAAATTCCTCTTCAACCCAAAATAAAATAAAATAAATACAATTAACATGACGCTTGGTGCGTTCGCGCACACACATCAGTATAATTCGCTCCGAGGTTCACTCGGACACACACACACACACGCGTGCGTTCCCAGTGCGACTTAATGTCTTGGTTGTAAACTGTAAAGTATTTTATTGCACTAAAATAACAATTAGAATTTCTCAGTTCTTTTGTTTTGTGTTCATTTTTACAACTGTTTAATAACTAGTGTTTTCTTTTTTACTTAAGTGCTTGTGTGTTGTGAGGCGACTAGCCAAGTTCAGTATTTGTTTTCACCTTATTTGCACTACTTACTTTATTGTAATTGATATTATTACTTTTTTATTTGAATTTATCAGTTGTTTTGTTTTGTGTTCATGTTTACAACTTTGTTCAATAACTAGAGTTTTGTTATGTACCTTAAGTGTTTGTGTGTTTTGAGGCGACAAGCCAGGTTCAGTAGTTGTTTGCACCTTATTTGCATTACTTTATTGCTATCAATATTACTTTTGTAATGAATATTAAATTTTTTGACTTAAATCGTTGTCCTGTGTTGTATTATTATCATAATCAATTAATAAAGGCAAAAGTACAAATTTGTTTTTCAATAGTATCGATACCCGAAGCCCCTCCCACCCCCATCAGATGACGACACTTCCGGTATCGGTATCGGCGATACTGGCCACTATCGGATCGGATGGGTATCGATACCCAAATTTGCGATATCGCCCACCCCTACTGGGAGCTGTCACTTTTTTGCGCTCGCTATCCCTGTACTTTCCCTGTATTATCCGCCGACCGCCGTGTTGCTATAGGGAGCAAAAGCGGAATGACACAAATTGCGGAAGTAACATTATTCTCCGTGCGTCGGCTAAATACCAATATATTCCACAACCCCAAACATGTCTTTTTCAAAGCCTGCAGTGAAGAGAAAGTTAGTGATGAGGAAAGACAATTCCAGGAAAAATGGGAGATGCAATATTTCTTTGTTGAGCACAGGGGCACCCCGACGTGTCTTATTTGCACAGAGAAAGTTGCGGTGCACAAGGGATACAATTTGAAACGTCATCATACAACTAGACATGCTGAGGTGTATGCAACATTTTTTTTAAGAAATATTTTCTCGCGGCCCAGCCTCACCCAAACTCTGCGTCCTGTGGCCCCCCAGGTGAAGTGAGTTTGAGACCCCTGGTTTTAATGATAGATATACTCATCATGAATATTAATCATGATTTAGTAATATATAATGTTTGTTACGTAGGGCGGGGGAAGGAGACGATACCACGGCAGGAATAAGTTCAATAGGTTTATTGAACGTGATGAATGTGTGGGATATTTATGTTACTCTAAGTGATAGGTGCAACATGATGTAAATGTTACCAGAGGTTGTTGTATGGGCGTGTTGGATGAATCCTTCGTCAGACTAAAGAAGGCAGTCCGTGGGCAGGCAAGTAGTGGGGGGCTGGAGAGAAGCAACGAGGTCCGTGTCCAAGCAGGGGTCGAGGATCGAGGAAGACATTCCAGAATCCGGAAGGAAGTCGAGGCACACAGTTCGATCACGGGAAATGGGGGAGTTACTGTAGGGGACACAAAGGACATAAGACACGGGAACAGGGATGGCACAGAGAGAGAGCAAGTATGTAGGAGGGAAGCCAGACACGGGATGCTTACTACGAGCATTGGATAATAAGCGCTGACAAAGGGTCTTCAAATAATTTTATATTCACAGTGAATAATGATCCATCCATCCATCCATTTTCTACCGCTTATTCCCTTTTGGGGTCGCGGGGGGCGCTGGCGCCTATCTCAGCTACAATCAGGCGGAAGGCGACGTACACCCTGGACAAGTCGCCACCTCATCGCAGGGCCAACACAGATAGACAAACAACATTCACACTCACATTCACACACTAAGGCCAATTTAGTGTTGCCAATCAACCAAATCTCCAGGTTTGGAGGTGGGAGGAAGCTGGAGTACCCGGAGGGAACCCAGGCATTCACGGGGAGAACATGCAAACTCCACACAGAAAGATCCCGAGCCTGGGATTGAACCCAGGACTGCAGGACCTTCGTATTGTGAGGCAGACGCACTAACCCCTCTTCCACCGTGAAGCCCGTGAATAATGATATGCATTATTATTATTTATTTAAACTCATATTCCTGCATATTTATATTGAGTTTTTCTGCAATTTTGTGTGATTTTTTTTTTTTTTTTATAAAATCACATCAACTTATCAGCCACCCAAAAAATGCAAATGCTTATCAACATGACTAGCAAACTTTGACTGGCTAGGTAAAATCTTTTGTACCTCCTTCGCTTCCATACTTACTTGACTACACAACATCGCCTAATCCAGGGGTCTTCAATGTTTTCCAGGTCAGTGACCCTCAAACTGATGGAGATAAGGAGCAGAAAAAATCTACTAGAATTGTGATTGTGTTTCGAACTAAACTGGTCTTAAAGGTACCTTATTATTGTGCGATACTAAGATCTTCATATAGTAAAATATACGCTGTAACGATTCACAAATAAATTCATTGATTAATTTAAAAAGTTACAGTTAAAGTACCAATGATTGTCACACACACACTAGGTGTGGAGAAATTATTCTCTGCATTTGACCCATAACCCTTGATCACCCCCTGGGAGGTGAGGGGAGCAGTGGGCAGCAGCGGTGGCTGCGCCCGGGAATATTTTTGGGTGATTTAACCCCCAATTCCAACCCTTGATGCTAAGTGCTAAGCAGGGAGGTAATTAGTCCCATTATTATAGTCTTTCGTATGATTCGGCCGGTGTTTGAACTCACAACCTACCGATCTCAGGGTGGACACTCTAACCACTAGGCCCCAGATTAGAAAGAAGCTTTGATTTATGTTATTTTGCTTTGATTAATTGTTTAATAAATGTAATGAAAGGAAATTGATCCAATCTAGAACACATGGGATGTACAGAACTTTAAATATGCGCTCCAAGCAATAGAGCGCACATGAGAGCGGTGGTGCATGGGTACGGTTATCAGTGTGGAGACGAACAGCAGATGCATTTTTATTTGTTTATTTTTATTAATACACACATGCTTAAAGTGCAATTTTGTATTGATGATGTGCATTTATTAGAAAAAAATAAGGTTATACAAAGCAGAAAAAAGTACTATTTTCCGCATAAAGTGTGTTTTCTCCAAATACTCCATTAATCAGACAAACTGATAGATTCCGCAATGACTAAAATAATCAATAGCTGCAACCCTAATACTTTTATTTTTTTACTCCCCAGCGTTTATCTGTTTCTCACCTTTTTTGTAAGGGGCCCCGAAAGTTGGCAGATCCATCAGCGATCCTGTTCTGTCTCCCTGTAATGTTTGTCTGCTCTTGAATGGGATTGTGCTGAAAATCTTAACTTACCCTCGGGTATTTATAAAGTATTTTTGATTCTGATTTTTATACAGTATAGCACCGCTAACAGTCAGCTGGCAACAAGCACACTAATCACTAGCTGTCAACTTGCACCCTAATCGTTAGCTTCCAGCTTACGCCGCTGACCGCAAGCTGGCAATTAAAGCGCTAATCGCTAGCTATCTTAAATGCTATCATGAATATAATAATATATTGCTTTTTTACTGGTTTTATTTCATCCTGCAATGTATAGTGAGTAGAGTGGCCATGCCATTTGTGAAAATTGTTTTTCAAAAGTCTAACACAGTGGTTCTCAAATGGGGGTACGTGTTCCCCTAGGGGTACTTGAAGGTATGCCAAGGGGTATGTGAGATTTTTTTTTAAATATTCTAAAAATAGCAACAATTTAAGAATCCTTTATAGATATATTTATTGAATAATACTTCAACAAAATATGAATGCAAGTTCATAAACTGTGAAAATAATTGCAACAATGCAATATTCAGTGTTGACAGATAGATTTTTTTGTGGACATGTTCCGTAAATATTGATGTTAAAGATTTATTTTATTGTGAAGAAATGTTTAGAATGAAGTTCATGAATCCAGATGGATCTCTATTGCGATTCCCAAACAGGGCACTTAAGTTGATGATTACTTCTATGTGTAGAAATCTTTATTTATAACTTAATCACTTGTTTATTTTTCAACAAGTTTTTTGTTATTTTTATACATTTTTTTCCAAATAGTTCAAGAAAGACCACTACAAATGAGCAATAGTTTGCACGGTTATACAATTTAATAAATCAGAAACTGATGAAATAGTGCTGTATTTTACTTCTTTATCTCTTTTTTTCAACCAAAAATGCTTTGCTCTGATTAGGGGGTACTTGAATTAAAAAAATGTTCACAGGTGGTACATCACTGGAAAAAAAGTTGAGAACCACTGGTCTAATCAACCCAAAAAATCATGACCCTCTGCAGACCCCCTGTTAAAAAACTCTGTTCTAATCAATCAACTGATGGAAATCCATTCCTCACTTTTTGAAAAAGTACTTCCCATCTAATCCCACCTTGAAGACTTCTGCAGGTGTTCCGTCTCTGTTCGTGTCCAGGAAGGACATACACTCTTTCTGCGGCATCGACGGAATTTGATATCGCAGGTGCTCGGCGAGTCCAAAGTGTGCGAGTTAAAAAGCAAAAGATAAAGATTGAATCTGGGTCACCTTTAATGCTTCTCGTCCATCACGTCGCTACATCTCCTCAAGCCCGAGACGCGAGGCACATTGTCAAGTATTAATGAAGAAAACGTCCCTGTAGGGCCGGTGTTTGTCAAACCAAATTACATACATTCAGTCGGAAAGGTGAGGATTAATCTTTCAAATCCCTTCTGGATGTGTAGGATGTGCCCGCCGCAGCACAGTCCCGCACTGGAAATAACCCCCCTGACGCTGACAGGAATTGGCTGAGCAGAAGCATTGTGCTGTTATGTACGCTGCGCTGTACATACTGCATGATGGGATGCTGTGAACTCAGCAAACATGCTGACAGCAAAACACTGCCTTCTATAGCAACTGCTAAATATTTACACACAGTAAACCAAAACTGGGGCAGAATCTATTCAAACTATGTCTAGCTACATTTTAGTTGGATTGGATCCCGTCGGGAAGGGGACAGAGATTTTTGTTTTCTCTTTTTTTTTGAAGTGCACTGATTTTTTTTTTTTTTTTGGAACATGGATTTCAACATAGCTGCATCAAGTATAAATGAAACAAATCTTAAAGTTAAGAGTACATTTGTGGTTATGCGGTGTTTCTGGTGGCACACATCAATGTGTGAGAGCCCACTCTTGCTGTGAAGTCAAAATGGTGTTGAGATCCGCTTTTCCACATATTATTGTTTATTGTCCCATTTTTGTATCTCTCCGTCATTTGACTGTTCATTTCCTGTTTAGTGTGTCACCATGGTTTTTCCTTGGTTCCACCTGCTACTCTCTGTTACTGATAATCATCTTCCCTATATAAACCTGCCTTTTTGTGTTGTTCATTCTGGGATCCTAATTTGCTGACACGCAAGAGTTGAAGACTATTTGGTATGTTTATTCTCGCTAGCTTATACGCTACGCCGCTGTTCTCTTCTAGCTCTCATGCTAATGGTTTTGTTTTCCCTTTGTGTGCCTTTGTGCCAAGTTTTACTTGATTCTTTTTGTTTTCTCTAGCTCTCACGCTAGCTCCCTTTGTTTGCCTTTTCTGCTTGGCTCCAGTATTTTTGTTCCTAGCTTCTTTTGTTAAAGACATCTTGTATCTTACATTACGCTGTGTTTCATGCCGACGCATCCCTGGAAAAACAAACATCGCCATGCCGCCAAATCTTCACAAATGGGCTTTGGATCGTTTTTTATCAGACAGGCGATTGCCGATCATCAAGTCGACACGCACATTAGAACAGTGGTTTTCAACCTTTTTTTTCAGTGATATACCCCATGTGAACATTTTTTTAATTCAAGTACACCCTAATCAGAGCAAAGCATTTTTGTTTAAAAAACAGAGATAAAGAAGTAAAATACAGCTCTACGTCATCAGTTTCTGATTTATTAAATTGTATAAGAGTGCAAAATATTGCTCATTTGTAGTGGTCTTTCTTGAACTATGTGGAAAAAATGATATAAAAAAAAAACTTGTTGAAAAATAAACAAGAGATTCAATTATAAATCAAGATTTCTACACATAGTAGTAATCATCAACTTAAAGTGCCCTCTTTGGGGATTGCAATAGAGATCCATCTGGATTCATGAACTTAATTCTAAACATTTCTTCACACAAAAAGAAATCTTTAACATCAATATTTAGGGAACATGTCCACAAAAAAATCTAACTGTCAACACTAAATATTGCATTGTTGTATTTTTTTTTTTCAGTTTATGAACTTACATTCATATTTTGTTGAAGTATATACATATATAAATATATCTATATATATATATTCCTCGCACACTAATTGACTGAAAGAGCGTGCATTTGCCCGACACGGCGGTGATGATGTCACGTTATTGATGGAAAAATGCCTTTTTAGACAATATCCATCCATTTTTCTCCCGCTTATTCCCTCAGGAATAAGCGGTAGAAATATATATATATATATATATATATATATATATATATATATATATATATATATATATATATATATATACTGTATATATATATCTTTCTTTTAAATCTGACCTTTCTAATCCATTGTCTACCTCTTGATTCTCTCGGTCTCTCCTAGCAGCTCAGGCTTAAACTTGGGACTTCCTGTGGGCCGGATTTTGGACGCTGGCGGGCCGTATAGGGCCGTAGTTTGGGGGCCCCTGTTATAAACTATTCATAGCAGCATTTTAATAACAAGCTCTGTCCAATTTTGACTTGATTGCCTGGCTAGGTAATTCCTCCCTTCCTTGCACCGTGGAAATGTATTATAGTTCATAAATCATGCCTTTCACCTGGAAAGTACATGACTGAGGATGTACTCCATAAAGTTGGTACAATTTGACAGGCATTTAGGACCCGGAAATGGCGAGAACGATACAAAAAGGCACTTGGTCATTCAGTGTTAACATTTAAAAAGGCCCCAGTTCCCTCTGTTATGAAAAATAACCCCTAGCGTCTATATCACGATATACATAGTGGCCTCCTGTGATAATGATACACTGCACTTGTCAAAAGAAATAAAAAAGCCCTGTTCAAGCCTTTTGTGCTGTCAATACATTTCTGGGCCACAAAACTAAGATGCACGTTACAATCAAACAGCAGTTGAGTAATAAGTACAACTTACAGTTAAAACACTTTGTAGGAATCATTCATATATCAGACTGTCATATTTAACTTAATGGCAATGACTACTTCCTGCCAACAGCAACACACCTAGGACAAACTGGAATAAACGCACAATTGCACATGTGACTCAGGAGTGTAAGAAAACAAGTTTGAACTCTTTCCCACAGGTGCCTTTTGGCCTCTGTTTGTTGAATTAGGGATGGGTTCCCTTCACATTTGAACCAACATGGTACCAGTTCCCTGTAACTAGGAGTCGAAATCGGTACTCTACAATACTAATTGTTGGTACAATTTGTGTGTTTATGTGGTAGTAAATGTTAATTTGCTTACACTTTTGACGACAACCTCACTTGCAACACCAGGACCTGAGTGCGACCTGTGTTGCCAGTTCAATGGTGCATGTGAGTGACGGGAAGACAAGCTCTGACAAGGGACACGCAGCAGCACCTGTTGGTTTGCATACATACTGTACATCTTTAGACCCTGAATAGAAGATGACTACGATGTCTTTTTCAGACTGTCTTTGAGAAAGAAACTACTTAGTAGTACTTAACCAGTACATTATAATCCAGCGTATCCTACGGGGCCGACAAAAAATATGTTTCTCAGCTGAGGCCTGTCCGGGTACTAAGTTGTAATACACTTTTCCACCACTTGTGGCAGAAATGACCTTTTGGAGTCTGGAGCTAAAGTCACAGAGAGGATTCTTAAGCGCTAAAAATATGATTAAAGTGGTAAAGCCGTATTTTCATTTGCACTTCATTTCTATTGGCAGTTTAGTTAAAAAACTTATTCAGTTTATCTTATTTATTTTAGCACAACCTAATTTTATGTGAATACATTTTTTGTTAGTTGCTTATGAGTCTCATCTTTTTGCAGTATATTTGGTTAACACTCATTTGTCTAGGCAGCCTGACCTAAGCCTAAGGTTTCTGTGTTAATTAAAGAATAATATGTGTTTTGTATCATTTGACAGGGTTGTAAACTAAGTTAGTTAGATATAATTATTGAATATGATTCAAAATCAAGAGCAAGGTTGCTAATTTAGTGTTAATATTTGAGGTCAAAAAGGTTAAGAAGCCCTGGTTGAAACAACCGATTATTTTTTTGGGTTACACTTTGGTATGGGGAAAATATTCACCATTAATTAGTTGATTATTAACATGCAAATGATAACATGTTGACTCTTAATTAGTCATGATTAAGTAATAATTAATGCCTTATTCTGCATGGTCTTACTATACAACCAGTAACCCATTAACTAAGAGTCTTCCCTCAATAACTTCAGAATTACTGCTTATTAGTAACCCCAACCCTAACCCATATATGTTCCCCTAGAGTCTAAGGGTAGGGAACCTATGGCTCTAGAGCCAAATGTGGCTCTTTTAATGACTGCATCCGGCTCTCAGATAAATCTTAGCTGATATTGCTTTACACGATAAGAAATGGATATATCCGCTGGTAATATGTCAGGTTCAAACACTGATGACATATATTAAACAGACGAGAAGCACGGAATCATGCAGAGACAGAGTTCAATTTGTCTCAATGAGGAGACATGTGTTTTGGGCTGTATTTTAGTTACAGATCCAAACTACATTCTAAAAGTCCAGCCTGCGTGCTTCCTCTATTTATTTGGGAGGTCCATTTTTAACATCACTGAAGCTGTCGCTGAGGGAAGGGGGTAATCCCGACAACTCCAGTTAGACACAATATATGTTAGTACAAAAATGCAAATGTGTTGATGCTGGTGATATCGCCTTGTCTCTCTGCTCTGTCTGCGTCACGGCGGTGTTCGGCCTTGGCAGTCAGCAGGCCGTTCCTGAAAACAGACACGGATACCAGAATGGCTGGCAATTTTTTGGATTGCCAGCTTTGCACGGACAAAGAAAAATACCACTTCAGTACAATTGACAATATTTATAGCAACGGTCCTTAAGCATAAATGCTGTGTGATAATATATACAAAATTACTATAACATAATCACATTGTTAAAAATAACATTCAAAATATAAAACATCCTCATGCATTTTAATCCATCTACCATACCTGTTCATGAAGTCGCATTAATGTTAAGAAGTACTTTAACTATTATTGGTTAAGTTTAGAATAAAAAACTTATTAAAAAGAAAAAGAGACATATTATACTTAAATAATGTTAGTCCTACTTAAAAATGCACTCATTTTGTTGTATTCAGTGTTAAAAAATATTATATGGCTCTCACAAAAATACATTTTAAAATATTTGGCTTTCATGGCTCTCTCAGCCAAAAAAGTTTCCGACCCCAGCCCTAGACCATCCTACTTTCAAAAGCCTTCTCAAAACACACCTTTTTAGATCTGCTTTTAACATGCGATTAGTGTTCTGTGTCCTGTAATGTCCAGTGTTATTATGTATTTTACTATGTATTGCTTTTATATTTCCTGCATTATGTATTGTTACCATTCCATCCATCCATTTTCTACCGCTTATTCCCTTTCGAGGTTGCGGGGGGCGCTGGCGCCTATCTCAGCTACAATCGGGCGGAAGGCGGGGTACACCCTGGACAAGTCGCCACCTCATCGCAGGGCCATTGTTACTTTGAACTATTTTATATTTTAATTATTTTCCTGTAAAGCATTTTTGAGAACCCTGAAAAGAGCTATACCAAATAAAATGTATCCATCCATCCATCCATTTCTACCGCTTGTTCTTTTCGGGGTCGCGGGCGGTGCTGGAGCCTATCTCAGCTGCATCCAGGCAAAAGGCGGCGTACACCCTGGACAAGTCGCCACCTCATCTCAGGGCCCACATAGACAGACAGACAACATTCACACTCACATTCACACAGTCGGGCCAATTTAGTGTTGCCAAACAACCTATCCCCAGGTTTGGAGGTGGGAGGAAGCCGGAGTACCCGGAGGGAACCCACGCAGTAAACGGGGAGAACATGCAACCTCTACACAGAAAGATCCTGAGCCCGGGATTGAACTCAGGACTACTCAGGACCTTTCTATTGTGAGGCACATGCACTCACCCCTGTCTCTCCGTGCTGCCCCAAATAAAATTGTTATTATCAGTGTCTAAATAACTGTAAATTAAGTCTTTGTTACTTTAGTAAGCAACTAATTAATGGTGACTATGTTCCCCATACTGAGATGTTACTTTTAGAGTTAGTTTGAGAAGAACCCCAAGATGCAGAGAAGGACGCAGGCATTGATTAAGAAGACATGATTTTAATTTAAACACAAAAACAAAAACAAACAAAGGGTACAAACAAAAGGTGCGCATGAGGCGGCTAACAAACTATCAATCAATCAATGTTTACTTATATAGCCCTAAATCACTAGTGTCTCAAAGGGCTGCACAAACCACTACGACATCCTCGGTAGGCCCACATAAGGGCAAGGAAAACTCACACCCAGTGGGACATCGGTGACAATAATGACCCAGTGGGACGTCGGTGACAATGATGACTATGAGAACCTTGGAGAGGAGGAAAGCAATGGATGTCGAGCGGATCTAACATGATACTGTGAAAATTCAATCCATAATGGATCCAACACAGTCGTGAGAGTCCAGTCCAAAGCGGATCCAACACAGCAGCGAGAGTCCCGTTCACAGCGGAGCCAGCAGGAAACCATCCCAAGCGGAGGCGGATCAGCAGCGCAGAGATGTCCCCAGCCGATACACAGGCAAGCAGTACATGGCCACCGGATCGGACCGGACCCCCTCCACAAGGGAGAGTGGGACATAGAAGAAAAAGAAAAGAAACGGCAGATCAATTGGTCTAAAAAGGGAGTCTATTTAAAGGCTAGAGTATACAAATGAGTTTTAAGGTGAGACTTAAATGCTTCTACTGAGGTGGCATCTCGAACTGTAACTGGGAGGGCATTCCAGAGTACTGGAGCCCGAACGGAAAACTAGGCTATGAACAAACAAATCGGAAGCAGGGAAACTACAAACATCTACCAAATATAGCTTACCGCTATGCTGCAATCACACAACCAGTAGGAACGACAAGTAGAAAATGACATTAACACGACAGGAGCGACAGGTAGCAACGACAATAATCCAGCACAGACTGGATGGGAAGGCAGGTTAAAATAGCAGTGGGCTGATTGACACCAGGTGTGGCCAGGTGCCAAACAGCCACAGCTGAGGGGAAACAGCGCTCAGGGAGAAACACAGGAAACAGACAAAATAAGAGCACTGACAGGAAATACTACACACACAGAGGAAACAAAGACAAATGCAGAAGAAAAAACTAAACATAACCAAACTGTCAGGGACGAACCTGACAGTTACCAATTGTGTTATTTTCATTATGGTTTCATCAGTTTGTTTAAAAGACAAACAAATTGAGCCAGGCTCTAAAATAACCATTGTAAAAATCCAGTATGTCTTGGTGTGTTCAGTTTTACAATGCTTTCATGTTTATCATAGTCCCATGAAGAAAAACATACAGTCAGACCCACTCATGTAGAACCAGGAGACACACAAACAACCAACCCCAGCCTGCCTCAGCCAATTATGTGGCAAAAGCTCTGCATAATTCCACCGAAAAGCAGAAAGAAACCATTTGCAGTGATGGTTTCTCGCTCTGGTCCCCTGTGTTTTTTATTTGTATTTTGTTATAGCCCGCAAAAATTATTCCCAGTCAATTAAACACTGTTGATAATACGGCTCTGGCTGTTGTGAGAATGGCGCGGCAATCCGTCACACACGCTCATTTATGGCGGGGATTTTGGCAAAAAAACGTCCGGGGTGGATCTCCACATCTACCGCCCTCCTCTGCTACTGTAGTGTCTTCTTGCTCAGATTTAAATAAGCCTCAGATTGCCTGAGGACCTTTAAATGCAAATTTTGGTGAGTGTGCAAAGCCTCTACTGTAAACCTCAGCCTTATCATTTGCTTCCCAGATTAAGGCCTGTCTGAGATGGGGAGCCGGCTGCAGCCCCCCCCCCCCCCTAATAAGCTGCAGGCCAGGAGGGGAGATAGATGGCTGCTATGTGTGCCAAGGTCAATGGCGGCTGGCTGCACTCGTAATAATCACCCAGCATCAGGAGACATCAGACCGTTTTTTTTTGCCTGCATGTTTGCACGTCTTTGTGATCTTTGACTTATTAGCCAATAATCAATTAAGACAATGCATAACTTCCCTGTATCTCATATAAAATCATTCCTGTGTGTTCTATTTAGTTATCATAACAGATGTTGGCATTTATGGTCTGAAAACTGCCGGCTTATAGGACGCATTTCTATTTGAATGGCACCCATTTGATTACTCCATGATTGGAAAAGGCTGTTGTGTTAGCAAAGGCAGACCCCAGCCAACAAACCCGTGACCCTGCTAGACAGACCCAGGCTCTGTTTTCAGGCACTTACACTTCTCTCACCGAGCAAATATGACTAGACTTACATTCGCGAAGGCGGATATAATCCGTTGATTTGATTATGGTGAATAAATTATTACAACTCCTCTCTAAGCTGCTACCTTACCGTGGTAGAGGAGTTTGCGTGTCCCAATGATCCTAGGAGCTATGTTGTCTGGGGGTTTTCATGCCCCCTGGTAGGGTCTCCCAAGACAAACAGGTCCTAGGTGAGTGATCAGACAAAGAGCAGCTCAAAGACTTCTATGGAATTACAACGAAATGAACCCAGATTTCCCTCGCCCGGACGTGGGTCACCGGGGCCCCGCTCTGGAGCCAGGCCCGGAGTTGGGGCACGATGGCGAGCGCCTGGTGGTCGGGCCTGTTCCCATGGGGCCCGGCCGGGCACAGCCCGAAGAGGCAACGTGGGTCATCCCTCCAATGGGCTCACCACTCATAGGAGGGGCCATAGAGGTCGGGTGCATTGTGAGCTGGGCGGCAGCCGAAGGCAGGGCACTTGGCGGTCCGATCCTCGGCTACAGAAGCTAGCTCTTGGGACGTGGAACGTCACCTCACTGGGGGGGAAGGAGCCTGAGCTAGTGCGCGAGGTAGAGAAGTTCCGGCTGGATATAGTCGGACTCACCTCGACGCACAGCAAGGGCTCTGGAACCAGTTCTCTCGAGAGGGACTGGACCCTCTTCCACTCTGGCGTTGCCGGCAGTGAGAGGCGACGGGCTGGGGTGGCAATTCTGGTTGCCCCCCGGCTCAAAGCCTGTACGTTTGAGTTCAACCCAGTGGACGAGAGGGTAGCTTCCCTTCGCCTTCGGGTGGGGGGACGGGTCCTGACTGTTGTTTGTGCTTACGCACCAAACAGCAGTTCAGAATACCCACCCTTTTTGGGTACACTCGAGGGAGTACTGGAAAGTGCTCCTCCGGGTGATTCCCTTGTCCTACTGGGAGACTTCAACGCTCATGTTGGCAACGACAGTGAAACCTGGAGAGGCGTGATTGGGAAGAATGGTCGCCCGGATCTAAACCCGAGTGGTGTTTTATTATTGGACTTTTGTGCTCGTCACAGTTTGTCGATAACAAACACCATGTTCAAACATAAGGGTGTCCATATGTGCACTTGGCACCAGGACACCCTAGGCCGCAGTTCCATGATCGACTTTGTAGTTGTGTCATCGGATTTGCGGCCTCATGTTTTGGACACTCGGGTGAAGAGAGGGGCGGAGCTTTCTACCGATCACCACCTGGTGGTGAGTTGGCTGCGATGGTGGGGGAGGATGCCGGACAGACCTGGCAGGCCCAAGCGCATTGTGAGGGTCTGCTGGGAACGTCTGGCAGAGTCTCCTGTCAGAGAGAGTTTCAATTCACACCTCCGGGAGAACTTTGAACATGTCACGAGGGAGGTGCGGGACATTGAGTCCGAGTGGACCATGTTCCGAACCTCTATTGTCGAGGCGGCTGATTGGAGCTGTGGCCGCAAGGTTGTTGGTGCCTGTCGTGGCGGTAATCCCAGAACCCGTTGGTGGACACCAGCAGTGAGGGATGCCGTCAAGCTGAAGAAGGAGTCCTATCGGGTTCTTTTGGCTCATAGGACTCCGGAGGCAGTGGACGGGTACCGACGGGCCAAGCGGTGTGCAGCTTTAGCGGTCGCGGAGGCAAAAACTCGGACATGGGAAGAGTTCGGGGAAGCCATGGAAAACGACTTCCGGACGGCTTCGAAGCGATTCTGGACCACCATACGGCGCCTCAGGAAGGGGAAGCAGTGCACTATCAACACCGTGTATGGTGCGGATGGTGTTCTGCTGACTTCGACTGCGGATGTTGTGGATCGGTGGAGGGAATACTTCGAAGATCTCAATCCCACCAACACGTCTTTCTTTGAGGAAGCGGTGCCTGGGGAATCTGTAGTGGACTCTCCTATTTCTGGGGCTGAGGTCGCTGAGGTAGTTAAAAAGCTCCTCGGCGGCAAGGCCCCGGGGGTGGATGAGATCCGCCCGGAGTTCCTTAAGGCTCTGGATGCTGTGGGGCTGTCTTGGTTGACAAGACTCTGCAGCATCGCGTGGACATCGGGGGCGGTACCTCTGGATTGGCAGACCGGGGTGGTGGTTCCTCTCTTTAAGAAGGGGGACCGGAGGGTGTGTTCCAACTATCGTGGGATCACACTCCTCAGCCTTCCCGGTAAGGTTTATTCAGGTGTACTGGAGAGGAGGCTTCGCCGGATAGTCGAACCTCGGATTCAGGAGGAACAGTGTGGTTTTCGTCCTGGTCGTGGAACTGTGGACCAGCTCTATACTCTCGGCAGGGTTCTTGAGGGTGCATGGGAGTTTGCCCAACCAGTCTACATGTGCTTTGTGGACTTGGAGAAGGCATTCGACCGTGTCCCTCGGGAAGTCCTGTGGGGAGTGCTCAGAGAGTATGGGGTATCGGAATGTCTTATTGTGGCAGTCCGCTCCCTGTATGATCAGTGTCAGAGCTTGGTCCGCATTGCTGGCAGTAAGTCGGACACGTTTCCAGTGAAGGTTGGACTCCGCCAAGGCTGTCCTTTGTCACCGATTCTGTTCATAACTTTTATGGACAGAATTTCTAGGCGCAGTCAAGGCGTTGAGGGGTTCCGGTTTGGTGGCCACGGGATTAGGTCTCTGCTTTTTGCAGATGATGTAGTCCTGATGGCTTCATCTGGTCGGGATCTTCAGCTCTCACTGGATCGGTTCGCAGCCGAGTGTGAAGCGACCGGAATGAGAATCAGCACCTCCAAGTCCGAGTCCATGGTTCTCGCCCGGAAAAGGGTGGAGTGCCATCTCCGGGTTGGGGAGGAGACCCTGCCCCAAGTGGAGGAGTTCAAGTACCTAGGAGTCTTGTTCACGAGTGGGGGAAGAGTGGATCGTGAGATCGACAGGCGGATCGGTGCGGCGTCTTCAGTAATGCGGACGTTGTATCGATCCGTTGTGGTGAAGAAGGAGCTGAGCCGGAAGGCAAAGCTCTCAATTTACCGGTCGATCTACGTTCCCATCCTCACCTATGGTCATGAGCTTTGGGTCATGACCGAAAGGATAAGATCACGGGTACAAGCGGCCGAAATGAGTTTCCTCCGCCGGGTGGCGGGGCTCTCCCTTAGAGATAGGGTGAGAAGCTCTGCCATCCGGGAGGAGCTCAACGTAAAGCCGCTGCTCCTCCACATCGAGAGGAGCCAGATGAGGTGGTTCGGGCATCTGGTCAGGATGCCACCCGAACGCCTCCCTAGGGATGTGTTTAGGGCACGTCCAGCTGGTAGGAGGCCACGGGGAAGACCCAGGACACGTTGGAAAGACTATGTCTCCCGGCTGGCCTGGGAACGCCTCGGGATCCCCCGGGAAGAGCTAGACGAAGTGGCTGGAGATAGGGAAGTCTGGGCTTCCCTGCTTAGGCTGCTGCCCCCGCGACCCGACCTCGGATAAGCGGAAGATGATGGATGGATGGATGGATGGAAATTATTACAACTGTTGAGGGAAATGGCACACTCTTAGTGGCTTTCAGCATTATTAATGGATTGATCCTATATTGCATGCAAAGTTAGGAAACAACTGGTCAAAAGTGTGGATTTGTTCAAGTTAAAGTGTCAATGATTGTCACACACACACTAGGTGTGGTGAAATGTGTCCTCTGCATTCGACCCATCCCCTTGTTCATCCCCTGGGAGGTGAGGGGAGCAGTGGGCAGCAGCGGTGCCGCGCCTGGGAATCATTTTTGGTGATTTAACCCCCAATTCCAACCCTTGATGCTGAGTGCCAAGCAGGGAGGTAATGGGTCCCATTTTTATCGTCTTTGGTATGACTCGGCCGGGGTTTGAACTCACAACCTACCGATCTCAGGCCGGATTTTGGTGATTCAACCCCCAATTCCAACCCTTGATGCTGAGTGCCAAGCAGGGAGGTAATGCGTCCCATTTTTATCGTCTTTGGTATGACTCGGCCGGGGTTTGAACTCACAACCTACCGATCTCAGGGCGGATTTTGCTGATTCAACCCCCAATTCTAACCCTTGATGCTGAGTGCCAAGTAGGGAGGTAATGGGCAGGGCCGGCCCGTGGCATAGGCCGTATAGGCAAATGCTAAGGGGCGCCGTCCATCAGGGGGCGCGACGCCAGTGCCACAAATGTTGGATAAAAAAAAAAAAATTGGTACGATTATTTCTAAATGAAAAAAAATAATCCCACGTTGATTAAAATGCAAAGTAAAGCTTATTTAATAGAAATATTATTTGTTACAACATTACAACAATATTAAAAAGCACAAATAGAGAACTCTGTAGGATCCCCTTTTTTTGTAATATAGTTGTTAAAGTCATACTGGATCTGTGCGGCGTCTTCAGTAATGCGGACGTTGTACCGATCCGTTGTGGTGAAGAAGGAGCTGAGCCGGAAGGCAAAGCTCTCAATTTACCGGTCGATCTACGTTCCCATCCTCACCTATGGTCATGAGCTTTGGGTCATGACCGAAAGGATAAGATCACGGGTACAAGCCGCCGAAATGAGTTTCCTCCGCCGTGTGGCGGGGCTCTCCCTTAGAGATAGGGTGAGAAGCTCTGCCATCCGGGAGGAACTCAAAGTAAAGCCGTTGCTCCTTCACATCGAGAGGAGCCAGATGAGGTGGTTCGGGCATATGGTCAGGATGCCACCCGAACGCCTCCCTAGGGAGGTGTTTAGGGCACGTCCAACTGGTAGGAGGCCACGGGGAAGACCCAGGACACGTTGGGAAGACTATGTCTCCCGGCTGGCCTGGGAACGCCTCTGGATCCCCCGGGTAGAGCTAGACGAAGTGGTTGGGGAGAGGGAAGTCTGGGTTTCCCTGCTTAGGCTGTTGCCCCCGCGACCCGACCTCGGATAAGCGGAAGATGATGGATGGATGGAAGTCATACTGGTTTGATATCTTGTTTTGTGCAGTGCCTTATTTATATTGTATTTTTAATTTATTTTATGCAACTTGTTGACACGTTTTATTTTGTGTTTATGTATGTAAAAACATTGTATTCCATATATTTATTGTTTATTTTTTGTATCCATTCATTTATTCATATTTTTTTTATCTTGTTAACTATTCTGATTGTTAATTTGCTTTCTTTAAATAAAAAAAAAGTTCAAAGAATAAGCTATTCGGTTTCTTGTGAGTATATACACTTCACTGCCAATGTGGGGGGACGCCACCTAAATTCTTGCCCAGGGAGCCAGATTGGTTAGGGCCGGGCCTGGTAACGGGTCCCATTTTTATCGTCTTTGGTATGAACTCACAACCTAGCGATCTCAGGGCGGACACTCTAACCACTAGACCACTGAGTAGGTTTTGCAATGCAGACCCGGTGAAGAAACGGAATTGATTCCAACTGTGACAGTATTGTTGTGTTATGCTAAAATGCTCTGTCATGCAAAACACAAATGTCCACTGCAGTGGACACTTCTTCTAACTATGGGGTCCGCAGAGGTACTGCGAAGGGGAGGTCATGAAATGTTTGGTTGATGAGATTTCTTGAAAAAATAAAATGAGTTCATGGTGAAATTTTTCGAAAAATTGAAACGTTTTTAAAACAGGGGTGTCAAAGTCAAGGCCCACGGGCCGGATCCGGCTGGCGAATGAATGATCTGTGGCCCTCCGGGATGATATTTGATTAGTATCGGAACCGGCCCGCAGGCCACAGCCGGCTGCTGCTGTTTTGCACGCACCAATACTCCATCAGTGTTGGCGCAAGGAATTTTCAAAATGGGGTCCCAGGGAACCCACCAAGTCATAAAAATGGGGTCACATAGTACATTTTTGGGGTGCCACTTTTTTTTAAAGGGGAACATTATCACCAGACCTATGTAAGCGTCAATATATACCTTGATGGTGCAGAAAAAAGACCATATATATTTTTAACCGATTTCCGAACTCTAAATGGGTGAATTTTGGCAAATTAAACGCCTTTCTATTCATGGCTCTTTTGGCGATGACGTCAGAACGTGACGTCACCGAGGTAATAAAGCCGCCATTTTTATTTTCAACACATTGCAAACACCGGGTCTCAGCTCTGTTATTTTCCGTTTTTTCGACGACTATTTTTTGGAACAATGGAGACATCATGCCTCGTCGGTGTGTTGTCGAAGGGTGTAACAACACTAACAGGGAGGGATTCAAGTTGCACCACTGGCCCGAAAATGCAAAAGTGTCAAGAAATCTGCCGCCAGACCCCCATTGAATGTGCCGGATGGTCTGCACATTTTACCGGCGATGCTAAGGCAGACAAGGCACAGAGATGTATGGATAACCTGCAGATGCACTTGCAACGATAAAGTCAACGAAATTACAAAGGTGAGTTTTGTTGATGTTGTTGACTTATATGCTAATCAGATATATTTGGTCGCGGCGTAACTGCCAGCTAATCGATGCTAACATGCTACACTAATCGATGCTAACATGCTATTTACTGGCGGTGCTAAAGCAGACATGGCACAGAGATGTATTGATAACCTGCAGATGCATTTGCAACTATATTACGTTTCCTTCCACCCACATTTAATGCGAAAAAAACACTTACCAATCGACTGATTTAAGTTGCTCCAGTGTCATGAGATGCGAAAGTCCTGATCGTTTGGTCCGCACATTTTACCGGCGATGCTAACGCAGCTATTCGGCCATGCTATGGCTATGAATAGCGTCAATAGCTATTCGCTCAATAGCTTCAGTTTCTTCTTCAATACTTTCATACTCCAACCATCCGTTTCAAAACATGCATATTCTGTTGAATTGCTTAAGCCGCTGAAATCCGAGTCTGAATCCGAGCTAACGTGGCTATATCTTGCTGTGCTGTTCGCCATTGTTTGTTTACATTGGCAGCACTGTGTGACGTCACAGGAAAATGGATAGTGTCTTCGCGGAGAGCGAAAAAAAAGGCACTTAAAGCTTTTTTTAGGGATATTCCGGGATCGGTAACATGTTGAAAAAAAATCCAAAAATACAACAAGACACTGGGAACTGATTGTTTTTAACCCTTCTGAAATTGTGATAATGTTCCCCTTTAAAATGTTTCGAAAACAAATGATAAATGTACGCATTATCCTGTCATATCTCACACTCTATATTGTTTTTTGGAAAAAGGTTGTCATAATTGTTACCCAAGTCATTAAAAAAAAAAAAATCATACAATAGAAAAAAATATACATTTGTACATAAATGTATTCAGTTACTGTGATGAGGTGGCAACTTGTCCAGGGTGTACACCGCCTTCCGCCCAATTGTAGCTGAGATAGTCTCCAGCGCCCGCCGCGACACTGAAGGGAATAAGCGGTAGAAAATGGATGGATGTATTCAGTTATAAACATTCAATCACTTTCTTCTTTCCTTCATGGATCTAAAATTTACCGCTGCCGGCATTTTTTTCAATATTTTTATTGTAATATTTTCAGAATGGGTTTGTTCTATTTTTGACCAAAGTAAGACAAAGAAACCAATCTTAACTTGTCTTTATTTTTTAGTCTTAATGCCATGATTTTAATAGTCCGGTCTGCGTGGGCCCCTGAGGTAATATGAGTTTGACACCCCTTTAAAATAAAACATCTTGCCATTGGTCCAACACACACGAGTGTAGTTGCAGTGACTATGATCATGAATAGTTGTATTATATTCATTTATGGTTGCAGTAGTTGCAGTGACTATGATCATGAATAGTTATACTATATACATTTTAGCATTTAAAATAGCCACCTTATAGCGAACTGGTGCCCAGCGCTATACAGTATCATTTGAACATCTTAATATTGCACAATGACGAGTTAATTTTAGGATAGTGTGAATTTCAATCAATCAATCAATCAATCAATCAATCAATCAATCAATCAATCAATCAATCAAAGTGTATTTATATAGCTTTAATAACAAGTGCCTCAAATGGCTGCACAAGCCACAATGACATCCTCGGCTCAGATCCCACATCAGGGCAAGAAAAAAATCCACCCAAAGGGATACAATGAGAAACCTTGGAGGGAACCGTAGATGTGAGGACACCCAGCCCCCCGCACCGCCCTTGGGCGACCGGTGCAATGGACGTGTGACAGTCCAGTCCATAGTGGGGCCAGCAGGGGATCATCTTGAGTGGAGACAGGTCAGCAGTGCAGTGACGTCCCCAACTGGTGCACAGATGAGTGGTCCACTCCGGCTCCCGACTTTGAACAGCTAGCGCGTCATCTGTGGTTTACCTAATAACCACTCCACGCAGGAGAGAGGGCCGGAGCTGAAAAGAGACGGCAGATCAACTGGTCTAAAAGGGGGGTCTATTTAAAGGCTAGAGCAGGGGTGCCCACACTTTTTCTGCAGGCGAACTACTTTTCAATTGATCAAATCGAGGGGATCTACTTCATTCATATATCCATCCATCCATCATCTTCCGCTTATCCGAGGTCGGGTCGCGGGGGCAACAGCCTAAGCAGGGAAACCCAGACTTCCCTCTCCCCAGCCACTTCGTCTAGCTCTTCCCGGGGGATCCCGAGGCGTTCCCAGGCCAGCCGGGAGACATAGTCTTCCCAACGTGTCCTGGGTCTTCCCCGTGGCCTCCTACCGGTTGGACGTGCCCTAAACACCTCCCTAGGGAGGCGTTCGGGTGGCATCCTGACCAGATGCCCGAACCACCTCATCTGGCTCCTCTCGATGTGGAGGAGCAGGGGCTTTACTTTGAGTTCCTCCCGGATGGCAGAGCTTCTCACCCTATCTCTAAGGGAGAGCCCCGCCACCCGGCGGAGGAAACTCATTTCGGCCGCTTGTACCCGTGATCTTATCCTTTCGGTCATGACCCAAAGCTCATGACCATAGGTGAGGATGGGAACGTAGATCGACCGGTAAATTGAGAGCTTTGCCTTCCAGCTCAGCTCCTTCTTCACCACAACGGATCGGTACAACGTCCGCATTACTGAAGACGCCGCACCAATCCGCCTGTCGATCTCACGATCCATTCTTCCCTCACTCGTGAACAAGACTCCTAGGTACTTGAACTCCTCCACTTGGGGCAGGGTCTCCTCCCCAACCCGGAGATGGCACTCCACCCTTTTCCGGGCGAGAACCATGGACTCGGACTTGGAGGTGCTGATTCTCATTCCGGTCGCTTCACAATCGGCTGCGAACCGATCCAGCGAGAGCTGAAGATCCCGGTCAGATGAAGCCATCAGGACCACATCATCTGCAAAAAGCAGAGACCTAATCCTGCGGTTACCAAACCGGAACCCC
The DNA here is from genome assembly GCF_033978795.1 of Nerophis ophidion. Taxonomy (NCBI): domain Eukaryota; kingdom Metazoa; phylum Chordata; class Actinopteri; order Syngnathiformes; family Syngnathidae; genus Nerophis; species Nerophis ophidion. The sequence goes on along the minus strand of NC_084613.1, from coordinate 67,238,886 downwards.
TCAACGCCTTGACTGCGCCTAGAAATTCTGTCCATAAAAGTTATGAACAGAATCGGTGACAAAGGACAGCCTTGGCGGAGTCCAACCCTCACTGGAAATGTGTTCGACTTACTGCCGGCAATGCGAACCAAGCTCTGGCACTGATCGTACAGGGAACGGACCGCCACAATAAGACAGTCCGATACCCCATACTCTCTGAGCACTCCCCACAGGACTTCCCGAGGGACACGGTCGAATGCCTTCTCCAAGTCCACAAAGCACATGTAGACTGGTTGGGCAAACTCCCATGCACCCTCAAGAACTCTGCCGAGAGTATAGAGCTGGTCCACAGTTCCACGACCAGGACGAAAACCACACTGTTCCTCCTGAATCCGAGGTTCGACTATCCGACGTAGCCTCCTCTCCAGTACACCTGAATAAACCTTATATATAATGTATATTTATTTATTTATAAAAGAGACGTTTTTGTTATCATTGTGTTTAAAGGCCTACTGAAATGAGATTTTCTTATTCAAACGGGGATGGCAGGTCCATTCTATGTGTCATACTTGATCATTTCGCAATATTGCCATATTTTTGCTTAGAGGATTTAGTAGACAACATCCACGATAAAGTTTGCAACTTTTGGTCGCTAACAGAAAAGCTCTGCCTTTACCGGAAGTCGCAGACGATGACATCACCCGTTGAGGGCTCCTCACATCCTCACATTGTTTTTAATGGGATCCTCCAACAAAAAGAGCTATTCGGACCGAGAAAACGACAATTTCCCCATTAATTTGAGCGAGGATGAAAGATTTGTGTTTGAGGATATTGATAGCGACGGACTAGAAAAAAAAAATGCGATTGCATTGGGACGGATTCAGATGTAATTAGACACATTTACTAGGATAATTCTGGGAAATCCCTTATCTTTCTATTGTGTTGCTAGTGTTTTAGTGAGTTTAATAGTACCTGATAGTCGGAGGTGTGTGGCCACGGGTGTCTTGACGCCAATGTCTCAGGGAAGTCGACGGCAGCTTTATGGACGGCGCAAGCTGATCTTCGGTAAGAAGCGACTTTTTACCACAATTTTCTCACCGAAACCTGCTGGTTGACATTCGGTCAGGATCCATGTTCACTTGACTGCTCTGATCCATAGTAAAGTTTCACCTCCGGGAATTTTAAACAAGGAATCACGGTGTGTTTGTGTGGCTGAAGGCTAAAGCTTTCCAACTCCATCTTTTTACTTTGACTTTTCCAATATTAATTGAACAAATTGCAAAAGATTCAGCAACACAGATCTCCAAAATACTGTGTAATTATGCGGTTAAAGCAGACGACTTTTAGCTGTGTGTGTGTGCAGCGCTCATATTTCCTAACAGTCCGAGACGTCACGCGTACACGTCATCATTACGCGACGTTTTCAAGAAGAAACTCCCGGGAAATTTAAAATTGCAATTTAGTAAACTAAAAAGGCCGTATTGGCATGTGTTGCAATATTAATATTTCATCATTGATATATAAATGATCAGACTGCGTGGTGGGTAGTAGTGGGTTTCAGTAGGCCTTTAATGATAATACAAGCATGTGTAACACATATAGATGTCTTTCTTCCACGAAGACAAGAATATAAGTTGGTGTATTACCTGATTCTGATGACTTGCATTGATTGGAATCAGACAGTAGTGATGATAACGCCCACATTTTTGAATGGAGGAGAAAACAAGTCCTCCTTTCTGTACAATACCACATGAAAGTGGTTGGTTTTTGGCATCTTATTTATCCAGCTTTCATACACTTTACAAGAAAACCAATGGCGGCAAATTCTGTAGCTTGCTTGATTGACATTCACGGCACCCGAAGGTCTTGTGAGATGACGCTGGCTGCTGCCAGATCATCATTAAGATCACAATAAAAGCCCTGCGTCATGCTGCCTGCGCTGACAAAATAAGAGTCTCGGAAAGCTGGCGTGCACAAGCGATCCCTTATTTTGTTAGCGCAGGCAGCATGAAGCAGGGCTTTTATTGTGAAGATAGGAAATGTGCAGTCGGCCTTTAGAGTTTTGACGGAAGGTACGGCGCGAGAGTCTGTTGAAATAAGAAGTGTTTCTCTCCTTTCTCTCGGTCATTTATTCTTAATAATGATCTCACAGCAGCCAGCGTCATCTCACAAGACCTTCGGGTGCCGTGAATGTCAGTCAAGTGATGTCTTGGAGAAGATTGATGATCGCTAATTTTTAGGTGTATTTTTTTAAAAGCCTAGCTGGCGATCGACTGACACACCCTCCGGGGTCGACCGGACGACGTAATGGGCACCCCTGGGCTAGAGTATACAAATGAGTTTTAAGATTTTAATTAAGTGCATGTATTCTTTTAATTTAAAATACAAATTTATACTGAATATTTAAATAGGTGGGGGGAGATCCCCGCTACGTTTCTCTGTCTGTTTGGGGTTCCTGGGCCTAGAAAATCAATCAATCAATCAATGTTTATTTATATAGCCCTAAATCACAAATGTCTCAAAGGACTGTACAAACCATTACGACTACGACATCCTCGGAAGAACCCACAAAACGTTGAAGACCCCTGGTGTGGAGCATTTAGGGCAGGGGCCTCAAACTTAATTTACCTTGGTGGCCGCTGGAGGTGAGGCTGGGTACGTATTTACTTCAGAATCCCGTTTTAATAATGTGACTAAATTGGCTAACCACTTCTACTAGCATCTATAGTGCACTGTTTCCCTTATATCCATTTACTTGTAGCGTCCCGCCAAAAATATATTTTGAGTAGCCAAAACTAAAAAAGGAAAAAGACAAAATAATGTTGTTTAATGCTTTTTCAATACAGGAAGGTAAGACTTCATCTTCCAGGTGATGTAACAGCTCAATTTTTGTTTCATCTGACCTCATAACTTTCCTCCAGAAGGTCTTATCTTTGTCTATGTGATGTCGTATGAAAATTTTTTTTAGCTGTTTTGCCACAATACAGCTAAATATGTTTGGAGGAGAAAAAGTAAGACCTTTAATACCAGGAACACTATGTCTACCGTCAAGCATGGTAGGGGATAGTGTTATGCTCTAGGCCTGTTTTGCTGCCAATGGAACTGGTTATTTACACAGAGTAAATGGGACAATGAAAAAGAAGGATTATCTCCAAATTCTTCAGGACAACCTAAAATCATCAGCCCGGAGGTTGGGTCTTGGGCGCAGTTGGGTGTTCCAACAGGACAATGACCCCAAACACATGTCAAAAGTGGTAAAATACTGGCTAAATCAGGCTCGAATTAAAGTTTTAGAATGGCTTTCCTCAAAATCCTGACTTAAAAAGGTGGACAATGCCGAAGAAACAAGTCCGTGACATAAAACCAACAAATGTAGCTGAACTGCACCAATTATGTCAAAGAGGAGTAGTCAAAAATTCAACCAGAAGCTTGTGGATGGCTACCAAAAGTGCTTTATTGCTGTGAAACTTGCCAAGAGACATGTAACCAAATGTTAACATCGCTGTATGTATACTTTTGACCCAGCAGATTTGGTCACATTTTCAGTAGACCCATAATAAATTCATAAAAGAACCAAACTTCATGAATGTTTTTTTGTGACCAGTATGTGCTCCAATCACTCTATCACAAAAATATAAGAGTTGTAGAAATGATTGGAAACTCAAAGCAACCGCGACATTATGTTCTTTACAAATGTACGTAAACTTTTGACCATGTCTGTATTTGTTATACAAACCCTGTTTCCATATGAGTTGGAAAATTGTGTTGGATGTAAATATAAACGTAATACAATGATTTGCAAATCCTTTTCAATCCATATTCAATTGAATGCACTACAAAGACAACATATTTAATTTTCAAACACATACACTTTATTTTTATTTTTTTGCAAATAATAATTAACTTAGAATTTCATGGCTGCAACACGTGCCAAAGTAGTTGGGAAAGAGCATGTTCACCACTGTGTTACATCACCTTTTTCTTTTAACAACACTCAATAAACGTTTGGTAATTGAGGAAACTAATTGTTGACGCTTTGAAAGTGGAATTGTTTCCCATTCTTGTTTTATGTAGAGCTTCAGTCGTTCAACAGTCCGGGGTCTCCGCTGTCATATTTTACGTGTCATAATGCGCCACACATTTTCGATGGGAGACAGGTCTGGACTGCAGGCGGGCCAGGAAAGTACCCGCACTCTTTTTTTACGAAGCCACGCTATTGTTACACGTGCTGAATGTGGCTTGGCATTATCTTGCTGAAAAAAGCAGGGGCATCCATGAAAAAGACGACGCTTAGATGGCAGCATATGTTTTTCCAAAACCTGTATGTACCTTTCAGCATTAATGGTGCCTTCACAGTTGTGTAAGTTACCCATGCCTTGGGCACTAATGCACCCCCATACCATCACAAATGCTGGCTTTTAAACTTTGCGTTGATACTAGTCTGGATGGTTCTCTTCCCCTATGTCGAATATATTTCCAAAAACAATTTGAAATGTGGACTCGTCAGACCACAAAACACTTTTCCACTTTGCATCAGTCAATTTTAGATGATCTCGGGCACAGAGAAGCCGACGTCGTTTCTGGATGTTGTTGATAAAGGGCTTTCGTTTTGTATAGTAGAGCTTTAACTTGCACTTACAGATGTAGCGACAAACTGTTTTTAGTGACAGTGGTTTTCTGAAGGGTTCCTGAGCCCATGTGGTGATATCCTTTAGAGATTGATGTCAGTTTTTGATACAGTGCCGTCTGAGGGATCGAAGGTCACGGTCATACAATGTTGGTTTCCGGCCATGCCGCTTATGTGGAGTGATTCCTCCAGATTCTCTGAACATTTTGATGATATTATGGACCGTAGATGTTGAAATCCTTTTAATTTTCTTGTAATTGCACTTTGAGAAACGTTGCTTTTAAACTGTTTGACTATTTGCTCACGCAGTTGTGGACAAAGGGGTGTACCTCGCCCCGTCCTTTCTTGTGAAAGACTGAGCATTTTTTGGGAAGCTGTTTTTATACCCAATCATAGCACCCACCTGTTCCCAATTAGCCTGCACACCTGAGGGATGTTCCATATAAGTGTTTGATGAGCATTCCCCAACTTTATCAGTATTTATCGCCACCTTTCCCAACTTGTTTGTCACGTGTTGCTGGCATCAAATTCTAAAGTTAATGATTATTTGCAAAAAAAAAAATGTTTATCAGTTTGAACATCAAATATGTTGTCTTTGCAGCATATTCAACTGAATATGGGTTGACAATAATTTGCAAACATTTTATTCCGTTTATATTTACATCTAATACAATATCCCAACTCATATGGAAACGGGGTTTATACATTAGGAGTGGATGAGCCACAATCACACTAAACTATGAAGTTAAGTCGCGGGCCATGAAATAAAGGTCGCAAATGGCTGGCGTGCCCGCCAGTTTAAGACCCCTGGTTTAGGGTCACCTGACTGCAGCATGATGCCTCAGCATGCATTTACACTATGCAACACCTAACGTCAGCCCATATTCGCATGTTTGAACCCCGTTGTAGCCAACACGCTGTGCATCACAGCTGGCGTCGACAAGGACCTATGCTGTCAAAAAGCACCAAACTCAGGTCAAGAAAGGTCAGGAAAGTTGGTGGTGTTGACGGTGGCCATCTTGATGTGGTTCCTGTAGTTGATGTCTCTCTCTCCCACTCTCTCTCGCCCTCCTTTCATGAACCCCCGTTTTCCCTCTATGCTGTGTCCCCTTGTCATACATCACCTCCCATCCTCCCACCCAGGTGTTTTGAGGGGATGTGGATGAGGAGGTCGAGGACATGAAAAACCCACCAGAGAGAGAACAGATGTCACATGCTTCCTGCACCACCCTCATAGAAATATGCAAGCGTGCATGTGTGTGCATGTGTGTGTGTGTGTGTGTGTGTGTGTGGTTGGAGGTGACAGATAACATGTTGGGGGTGAAAAGGTAAAGGTGTGCTACAGGAAATGGGATGAAATAGTTAAACATGGCAATAAAGAGAGGCGAGTCATTGAAATACAGGGGCGGTATAGCTCGGTTGGTAATTTGAGAGTTCCAGGTTCGATCCCCGCTTCCGCCATCCTAGTCACTGCCGTTGTGTCCTCGGGCAAGACACTTTACCCACATTCTCCCAGTGCCACCCACACTGGTTTGAATGTAATTTTGATATTGGGTTTTTACAATGTAAAGCTGTCATGCCTGTAAATCTGGTTTTGATCATGTTTTGTTTTGTTTTCTGGACTCTTTATGCATTTGCACTTCCTTGTTTTCTTGGTCACCATAGCTACTCATTAGTTTCCACCTGGTTCCCCTAGTCACGCCCCGATCCTCAGCCTCTCACACCTGTTTCTAGTTACCACGGCCACTATTTATGTCACTTGATTTCTGTTCATCGTTCTGGGTACTTTGCATTCTGCCTTATGCCTTCATGCCTGCATTTTGCGTACAAACCTTCACGCCTTGCCACGCTGTTAACCATTTGGACCCCGCCACGTAAGATCTTTGTATTTTTTTCCTCAGTGCAATTTTTTTGTTTATCGAATATCTTTGATAGCATCTTTTGTTTATTTATAGATAGCCATGCCATTGTGCTGTTTTTGTTGAAGTTTTAGTATAGATTATTAGCCGCCACCGAGCGCGTCCTTTGTTTTGCATTTTTATTTTTGTATTACAGTGTATTAATAAAAATATGTACTCACATCCGTGCCTGACTCGCCCCACATCATCTCTGCATCGAGGAAGCAAAAACAATCCTAGTCCCAGCATGACAAAAGCGCTTTGAGTCACTAGAGAAAAAGCGCCATATAAATATAATTCACTTCACTTCCAAAAAACTTTAAGCATGTATTAATGACATTAATTAAATGACATAAATTAACATTTGGAATAACAAATAAATGGACATGAATAAATTCAATTAATTAATTAATTTAATTAAATAATTAAATTATAAGCTTCTTAAGTGTTACAAGTCGTAAGCTTTGGAGCCTGTTTATTTCAAATTAAATACATTTGAATACAAAAAAAAATCATAACATCCATCCATCCATTTTCTACCGCTTATTCCCTTTTGGGGTCGCGGAGGGCGTATCTCAGCTACAATCAAGCGTAAGGCGGGGTACACCCTGGACAAGTCGCCACCTCATCGCAGTAATACTAATAAATACATGCTATTAAAAGGAGAAAACTAGTGTATTTTTGCTTAAATGCTTAACCTTTTTAGCTCTTATTTCAGGCATTTTTAAGAATCGCCTTTTTTGGTCCATTAAAGTTAAAGGACATCTCATGCCTCATTAGTGGAATATTTGCAAAATGTTTACTACAATGAATGCTTATGTGTTTGAAAGAAAATAAAGGTGAATGTAGCTTAGTGCTTTCATTCGATTACAAAATATGAGCGATTAATTAATCCCGATCTGTAGTTAATCTGGTTTTTTTTAACATCGCATAAAAAAAAAATTGAGACAATCTCTCAACTCTTTCCACTTGAATTAGTTACACAAATTAAATGGGGTCACTTCCTGTCTCTGGGAGAAGACACAAAAAAGTTATCAGAGTTTTTAGTAATTTTGGCTCTTTCCTGACCACTGAATGTGATCACATCTACATGACAGCTTCAGAACTAAGACTGTTTAACACACATGGAATTTGACTTGGTAGACGGCTCTCTACAACAGTACATAAAATATTAATGATTAACTAAAGATATAAACAAGTACCAAATCAACTAATAGGTGGGAGGCAAATGAATAATAGTGCAGTGGCGACAAGAGAAAAAAGAGCTTGCTGACATCTTAAATTGAAACTGTCCAACGGGAGAAACGTATTCGCTGTAATAAGAAAAGTGACGTAATTCAGTCAGTCCCTAAAATAATACAGAATTTGGCACCCATCCCTAATTCTAGGACAGCAATGTCTTTAAAATTTTAGGATCCGTTGTGTAACCCCTAATGTTTGTGCAATGTTTTTCTGGCTGTAAAGCACACTGAAAATCCCTATTGTCCCCGTAATTTCCCCCCCTGTCTTGGTTTTTTTCTGTTTCTAAACCCTCCTGCTCCAGTCATGTTGCGTAAAACATTAATATAAATACATTTAACATAGTCAAATACAAATAAGGCAACAAGGGGAAGAATCCCACACTTCTCTTTTGTGAAGTGAATCTGTACAGAAAATATGGGCATCTACATCAACAATATGATTTGCCTGAGTGGCTGGACAGGTAAAAAAAAAAAAAATCCTTTCATTTTCTCAAAAATCGACAGTGAGCCTTATATACCGTAAATTCCGGATTATACATTGTTTCCTGTGCTTTGAACCCTGTGGTTTATGAAATGGTGCAGCTAATTTATGGATATTTCCTCACTGACAGCCATAACGGCAAAAAGTAAAAAAAAATAGATGAAAAAAACCCAAGCAAAACCATAAATATGTGTGTTGTTGTTTGTGCTATGGCACCATATTTTGGAGGAGTTTGCTCACTGCAGGTACTGTAGTGCTGCTTTGCCCTTCTGTTTAGATTCGATTCGATTAGAGTAGATAGTACTTTATTTATTCCTTCAGGAGAGTTCCTTCAGGAAAATTAAAATTTTCAGCACAATCCCATTCAAGATCAGACAAATATTACAGGGAGACAGAACAGGATTGCTGACGGGTCTGCCGGCTTCCAGCGCCCCTTACAAGAGATACAGGTAAACAAGGGGGTGGGGGGATTGGGAGAAAATAATAGAAGATTAAAATATAATAAAAAAATCGGTCCAAGCCTGGGCCCTGGAGAAGGGGTCCAGACTGAGGCCGAGGGGAAAAAAAACAAAAAAACAACAACAACTAAAGTTTAAACTACTGCTTTAGACTTGTGCAGTTCGGTCTTCTAGTCGTCCAAAGCGTTTCTACTCGTAAGGATTCTTCATTCATCATCCCAAGTTTTACAATACAACTAAAACAATACTTACTTTCTAAAGCGTCCCATGTGTGATGTCTGTTGGAGTGTTTCCATGTAAATTTTTCCTTGCTATCATAATGTAATGAAGGTTGTGTCATTAGAATTAACAAATATGCTAACACAGTTACGAGTGCCTTTGTTAGTATTATTAACTTACAATGGCATTATTTTTGTATTGTTTCTGTTTCAAAAATTCACCAGAACGTCGTCGTGGAGTTAAGTCTTTTTAGCTGATTGGAGAGCTAGCTTCCGAGACTCGTAGGCCCATGACAACGACATCTGTGTTGTTTGATCAGCCGTTTTACCGCAGTGTGACAGGCACAGTTTGGAAACAATTAAGGTATGTAAATGAACATTTACAAAATATTTCTGTGTAAATGAATAATTTCACAACCTATATATATGTGACTTGTAGTCCAATGTGGCTAATATATGGAAAATAATGTTTCTTCTAAAAATTTGTGGGTGCGGCTAATACACCGGTGCGCTCTATAGTCCAGAAAATGCAATATATATTAATTCTGGTTGTTCCTTTTCTGGTTGTGGTACATGATGTAATGATAAGTGTGGTGAGTAGATGGTCGTGACACCTAATAGATATGAGTGGGCTGCAAGTTGACGCCTGTTCAATAAGTGACCGGTAAACAAGCAAGTCCAAAATTTTATGTTTCATTGAGAATATTGAACATTAAATACGGCTGTGAACGGCTTCCTGCTGTCATCGTGTGGGTTGCAGATACCATTGAGACATTGACATCGCTGAGCAGGTTTGACTTTTGTTTTATTTTTCAATAAAGCTTCCGTCTTTTGCTCGGATCGCTTTTCAGCGCCTCCGATCCTACTCGCTCCTCTCTCGCCTTCAGTCGGCCGCGTCTTCATCGCTCTCGTTGGCTCGCTCTTGGTCGTTCTTGGTCTTCAGGTTCCGTTGCTGGTTCTCCTACTCCTTTTGCCCCGATTGCTCCTCCTTCTCCTTCTCCGGGCATCGGATCATAACATAAAGATTTCTACACATCAACTTAAAGTGCCCTCTTTGGGGATTGTAATAGAGATCCATCTGGATTCATTAACCTAATTCTAAACATTTTTTCACAAAAAAAGACATCTTTAACATCAATATCTATGGAACATGTCCACAAAAAATCTAGCTGTCAACACTGAATATTGCATTGTTGCATTTCTTTGCACAGTTTATGAACTTATATTCATATTGTGTTGAAGTATTATTCAATAAACATATTTATTAAGGATTTTTGAATGGTTGCTATTTTTAGAATATTTTTGAAAAATCTCACTTATCCCTTGGGTGTATGTGTACCCCCATTTGAGAACCACTGATGTAGACCACAAGGAAGTGTTTTGAATGTAAAAAAAAAAAAAAAATCATAACAAGACTTCTTTATTGTGCTTAACAGTCCGATGCACCTTTTGTCTGCATAGACCCGTTCATTAACTGTGCGCCCTACAATCCGGTGCGCCTCACGGTACGAAAAACACGGTACGAAAAACACGGTAATACTAAATTCGGAGACTATGGAATGTCCCACTGTGCATCTGGCATCCACAACAATCAATAATACTGGACAGCATATGTGGGCCTTCATTTAAATAACTGTCCCGGGGAAGGATGATGCATCATGGTGAGGGAAGTCATTTGGAAATGTTGCATCTGACAAGACAGGGTCCTTCGTCATAGCGGCGTGTGTGCGGCCGTGTATCATTCATGTTGACATTAGCGATTGCATCTGTGCTGCACGTGCAGGTATTACTGCATTTTTACAGTAAACCCAACGGCGTTCTTGTGAATTACCTCATTAAAAGATCGCACTGATAATAAGGATGTCACGTCCAGCTCCTACATGGAAAGTGTGATATGTCTAATGTGCTTATTCATTATTCAACACGGCCTGTCAGATTAACAGAATATCCTGCAGATTAGGTGCTCGGCAGTCTGCTGCTTTTGTCTTTTTATCCCTGCATGTCGGAGTGTGTCCCCAAGAAGGTGGAGGAGGGGGACTTGTATTTAATAGGATTTGCATTTTTAAAAAGGTTTATGTGGAAATGTTTGCATTGCACTCCAATGTTTACATGCCATGTGTGTGGGGGGGGGGCAGATTATAGGGTAAGGGCCGTGGAAGTCGTATAAGGATCTGGCTAAATGCATGCATGCTGTACTGCATATGTACAGTAAGTGCATGCGCCTCAGCGAGCTTTTAATCAGAGCCAGCCACTGAGGTCCGTGTCGTCAGCCATTCATCTTTCATCGGCTGGCGACGTCATGCCCGGGGATGAGTGCGCGTCCTGCGTGTGTACACGACGACCGCAGGATGAGTGTACGTTGCAGCATATGCTCGTAATTGCACGGATCGGTTTGCAGCGGGACACCAGTTGGCAGGACGGAAAGCGTATTTGAAAGGCGATTACATAAGTCGACAATCAGCCACTCCGCTTGTAATTCCGACTTGGGTAAACACGTTGGCAAAAACGAAGGAATGTTTTGCATTTTCAGGGTTTCACATGCGTTGTTCGTCACTCAGGGGCAGAGGTGGGTAGTACCGCGCTACATTTACTCCGTTACATCTACTTGAGTAACTTTTGGGATAAATTGTACTTCTAAGAGTAGTTTTAATACAAAATACTTTTACTTGAGTATATGTATAGAGAAGAAACGCTACTTTTACTGCGCTCCATTTATCTACATTCAGCTCGCTACTCGCTACTGATTTTTATCGATCTGTTAATGCACGCTTTGTTTGGTTTGTCAGACAGCCATTCAAAGTAAGATCTATCACATGCCTGCGTTTCACCAATCAAATGCAGTCACTGGTGACGTTTGACTCCGTTTCACCAATCAAATGCGGTCACTGGTGACGTTTGACTCCATTTCACCAAATCAAACAGAGCCAGGCGCTCAAATTATTAACTGCACACTTTTTTAAATTTTTAATAAACCTTTATATATAAATTTCAACATTTACAAACAGTTCAAAATAATGGGCAAAGTAAGTACAAAAACAGAGCAAAACAGTATAAAAACCGTATAAACAGCACCAGGGGGTTGTAAATTGTAAGTAACTAAAATAGAATGCAAAAAAATATATATATAAAATAAACAAAGTGCAAAGCCATAGGCTCACTCAATGTCAGAAAATAACTTAAATTTGGAACACCGCATCATCTTTTTCACAGCGTTTTGGTTGTTAGCGGTAGAGTGTTTTAATGTAGAGTTCTAAATATTTTTTAAAGGCACGAAAAACAGGTCGGGTATTGAGAAACTTACATTTATGAACATAAAACTTAGCCAATAGTATAATGAGGTGGCAAAGGTCAAATTAATTTTCCAATTTTTTTTCAATACAGTCTAAAACCAAATATATATTATTGTTTTAGTTGATTAAAATATATTCCTGGCTCTGAATTTGTTCATTGCTATGTTTATGTTTTTGTGCATTACTTGTTGCCGTCATCATTACTCAGTATTTGAGTAGTTTTTTCACAACATACTTTTTACTTTTACTGAAGTAAATATTTGGGTGACTATTCCTTACTTTTACTTGAGTAATACATCTCTAAAGTAACAGTACTCTTACTTGAGTACCATTTCTGGCTACTCTACCCACCTCTGCTCAGGGGGCGTGTGTGCTTTGATGTCTGTGGAAGCTTCAGGTTTAGTGGTTGATGGATTTAGGAGGAGCAGAAACAACCTTTGGACTTATGCTATGTCCACACAAAGTCGTTCAACCCCTTAAACAAATAATTATTTACCGTATTTTTCGGACTATAAGTCGCAGTTTTTTTCATAGTTTGGGGTGCGACTTATACTCAGGAGCGACTTATGTGTGAAATTATTAACACATTACTGTAAAATATCAAATAACATTATTTAGCTCATTCACGTAAGAGACTAGACGTATAAGACTTCATCGGATTTATCGATTAGGAGTGACAGATTGTTTGGTAAACGTATAGCATGTTCTATATGTTATAGTTATTTGAATGACTCTTACCATAATATGTTACGTTAACATACCAGGCACCTTCTCAGTTGGTTATTTATGCGTCATATAACGTACACTTATTCAGCCTGTTGTTCACTATTTTTTATTTATTTTAAAATGCTTTTCAAATGTCTATTCTTGGTGTTGGATTTTATCAAATACATTTTTCCCAAAAATTCGACTTATACTCCAGTGCGACTTATATATGTTTTTTTTTTCCTTCTTTATTATGCATTTTCGGCAGGTGCGACTTATACTCCGGAGCGACTTATACCCCGAAAAATGCGGTACCCTAAACCCCGTTTCAGCCACACTAAACCAGCGTTTAAGGTTCCCCTCGGACAATTTTTTTACACGGGTAAGTGCGCCGTGTATTTCTTGAATCTTAGCTTTGTATGGACTCATTGATCGTTTACAAACTGAGTTCGGAGAGGAAGTGATGCCAGAAAGAACGCACTCCAAACAGGAAGTGACATCAGAAAGAACGCCCCACAGCCAGCTTCATTATAAAGCAGTTTCGTAACTCGGTGCTAACCACTAGAAATATGAAGGCGAGTCATCAAGACATGCCAGTTTCTTCAGGTTTCTTCAGTTTCTTCAGTCGTTCTTCTACATGTACAAACGCTTATGGAAATCACACTTGAATACCTTGAGAGAAAGCGATTGCAGCTATTTCGGATACAACACTTCTCAGATGGCAAGAGAGTTTTCGGATGTCAGCTGTGATTCTACTTAGCGAAAAACTTTGTCCATTTGTCGAAGGAAAGACAACGACAATGCGGGCTCCCGTGGATGTGATAAAAAAGGTCGCGTGTGCTTTGTATTACCTGGCCGTCGAGGAAAACGGCGAATGCTTTTGGACTGGCAAAGCAGACTGTATCAGTGATTGTCCGCCATGTATGTTGTGGACTCAACGTCTAGGTCCAGAGTATATAAAGTCACCAAAAACGAATGGACAACGAAGGTGAAGACAAAAGAATGAGTGCCCTGACCACATATCGAGATCCCTGGATTGATTGATGTAAAATGTTCTTTATCACATTGTTTACGTGTCTAATAAAGATTTGATTAATTTATGAAGGCTCAGGTGTGATTCACTACAATAGGGCCCCACAGCACACTGGATTCCAGTTAATTGAAAAACCACAACACTGGTTATTGTTCAGTGTGGAGAGACGCAGCCGACGGGCCGACAGCGGGCTGAGAGAAACGGTCCTGACCAAGATGGAGGCCGGGAGGCGGAGCATGCAGCGGAGAGGAGAGGCGTGACGCACGCAGAGCGGCACGACAACAGCAATCTGAGTCAGGTGCGTACAACTCACACCTGCTCGCATTCGCTCCATCTGCTGCTGCAACATAAGAAGGGCGAGGGAGAAACAATACTGGCAGAGTTGGGAGAGGAACAACCCGGCGCGAAAGACCACAAGAGCGACAACAGAGACCAGTCCAAAGATGCCACCCCGGAGCAGACGCAGCAACCGGCATCCGAAAGGCGGGCGGAGACGAGTAGGACCGGAGGTTGTGCTAGAAATGGGCGCGATCGGTTGGAACGAAAGCACATTTATTGAAATAATAAACGAGTGTCAACCCTGCTACCATGCGTCTTGCATCGATTGTCACGGCAACCCGCACAAGAACGGCAGGAAGTCCGCCACATTCTGATAAATAAAATGTAAGAACCTGCACACAAAGCAATACTGGAGGTGAGTATGACGTGAGAATTTTCCAAACATGCGTTCTAGGTCGCGTTGCGCCGGCAGACGGCGGGGCCCGGGGGTCTTAAACGGTGACATTGTTGTGTGTGGACACGGATAAGGTTAGGTTTGATTTACTCTGGATAAACGGCGCCTTAGACAAACTTCATTGATCCACAAGGGAAATTAAAGTTAGAGGTAAAGTACCAGTGATAGTCACACACACACTAGGTGTGGTGAAATTACTGGCTGTGTATACCGTATTATTTACTAAACGTATATACCGTATTTTTAGGAGTATAAGTCACTCCGGAGTATTAGTCGCACCTGCCGAAAATGCATAATAAAGAAGGAAAAAAACATATTCAGGTATAAGTCGCACTGGAGTATAAGTCTCATTTGTGGGGGAAATGTATTTGATAAAACCCAACACCAAGAATAGACCTTTGAACAGCAAATTAAAATAAAGAAAAGTGAAAAACAGGCTGAATAAGTGTACGTTATATGACGCATAAATAACCAACTGAGAAGGTGCCTGGTGTGTTAACGTAACATATTATGGTAAGAGTCATTCAAATAACTATAACATATAGAACAGGGGTTAGCAACATTTACCACTCAAAGAGCCATTTTGACCTGTTTCACAAAATAAAGAAGACAATGGGAGCCGCAACCATTCTCGCGAATATCTGCTGGTGGTCACCCAGACAACAATAATAAGGGCGTGCTATGAAACCGTTGCCTTTGACGCCTCCTACAACATGTACAAACTGCTTGCCAGTACAGCAACATGTTGTATGTGGTTTCCGCAGATACATGTACACAACTACAAGGCATACTGGGTGATACAGGTTACACTGAAGGTTGTGATGTAAACAACTTTAACACTCTTACTAATATGCACCACACTGTAAAACCCACACCAAACAAGAATGACAAACACATTTCGGGAGAACATCCTCACAGTAACACAAAATAAACGCAACACAAATAATATGGATGCAAAGGAATCTGGGTATTTGTTGTGTTGCGTTTATGTTGTGTTACTGTGAGGATGTTCTCCCGAAATGTGTTTGTCATTCTTGTTTTGGTATGGGTTTACAGTGTGGTGCATATTAGTAAGAGTGTTGAAGTTGTTTTTATCACGACCTTCAGTGTAACCTGTATCACCCAGTATGACTTGCAATCTCGTTCATGTGACGATAGAAGCAGCGAAATGCATGCGTGCGGTCGGCGCGAAGGTAACATTGCGCAAAGGCGGGTGCGATGACATGTTGTAGAGGATGTTAAAAGTAAAGCCAATCACGGCACGCCATCAATGTTGTAGTCCAAGTGTAAATTGGAGAACATTGACCCCGGGTGATGTCCGGGAGAGGCACCGGAATCCCCCTGTAACACTCTGGGGGGTCGGCGATTACTCAGCTGAGCCACATCAGAGTTGCCAAAGAGCCGCATGCGGCTCCGGAGCCGCGGGTTGCCGACCCCTAGTATAGAACATGCTATACGTTTACCAAAAAATCTGTCACTCCTATTCGCTAAATCTGACAAAATCTTAAACGTCTAGTCTCTTACGTGAATGAGCTAAATAATATTATTTGATATTTTACGATAATGTGTTAATCATTTCACACATAAGTCGCTCCTGAGTATAAGTCGCACCCTTGGCCAAATAATGAAAAAAACTGCGACTTATAGTCCGAAAAATACGGTATCTGCGACATATAGTCCGACGCAGCTGATACATGGAAAAAAATGTTTCTTCTAAAATTTTGTGGGTGCTGCTTATACACCGGAAAATGCAATATGTATTAATTCTGGTTGTTCCTTTTCTGGTTTGTGGTACATGATGTAATTATAAGTGCTGTTAGTAGATGGCCGTCACACCTAAGAGATACGTGTGGGCTGAAAAACAAGAAAGTCCAAAATTTTGATATTTCATTGATAAAATAGAACGTTGAATATGGTGCTCAAAAATCTGTCGAATGTTTAGTACGAGTGTGGTAAGCTACAAAGCCGCACCCCTTAAAGGATTGTCGGAGCATGACAGCTTCTGTAGTCAGTTGTACTTTGCTTTAACACAGAAGTATAACTATGGTGTGTGAATAAGGACCCGAAAATGGCCCCTATTAGGAGAAATATTATCGGGACTATTGTTTTGACCTATTATGCAAAACCAACTTTTTTCCCTATCTGTACCTGCTGATGTGTATTTGGGATCTGCATAAGTTCTGAAAATCGGCGTGCGTCCGTCATTGTAGTCAACGTCATGGTCAATAAGCTCATTTTAAAGGCTCCTCTTGTTGTGGGGTATTCATCCTTGGTTGTTGCTGTTTTTGATACAAAGTAGTGTGACAGTTTTGTCATTTTTGGGTTTTCCTGTGTTTTGGTGTTTTTAGTTCCATTTCAGCCCCATTTGCACGATAGAAATTAACCAGTCCCTGCAGGATGTCACAAGCTTTTTTTGTGATTTTCAAAGCGTAAAATTCATATTTTGCAGTTGCATTTTCAAGTTATTTTTATTTTTTAAATCAACAACATGATTTTATACATTTTTAATCAGTGTTTTGGGCGGGTTTTTTGTAATCATCAACCCAAAAAGCACAGGATTTCAACAAATCCAACAAAATATGCTTTTTTGCATATATCAGCAGTGCGCCTTATAATCAATCAATCAATCAATCAATGGTTATTTATATAACCCTAAATCACCATTGTCTCAAAGGGCTGCACAAACCACAACACAAACCACAACGACATCCTCGGTAGGCCCACATAAGGGCAAGGAAAACTCACACTCAGTGGGACGTCGGTGACAATGATGACGATGAGAAACCTATGGTCTGGGAAATACGGGAAACAATAACTGTCCAAGAGAAGCAACAAACAATTTGAAGTCATGTTGTTATGATATAATATACATTCAATGATAGCTAATTTTAGTTATACAGATTGCCTGCAATAACAACAATTTGTTAATGCATAATTAATCTTCTATTTTTTTCTCCCATTCCCCCCACTTGTTTACCTGTATCTCACCTTTTTTGTAAGGGGCGCTGGAAGCCAGCAGACCCGTCAGCGATCCTGTTCTGTCTCCCTGTAACGTTTGTCTGATCTTGAATGGTATTGTGCTGAAAATTTAAATTTTCCTGAAGGAATAAATACAGTACTATCCATCTATCTATCTATCTATCTATCTATCTATCTATCTATCTATCTATCTATCTATCTATCTATCTATCTATCTATCTATCTATCTATCTATCTATCTATCTATCTATCTATCCATCTATCTATCTATCTATCTATCTATCTATCTATCTATCTATCTATCTATCTATCTATCTATCTATCTATCTATCTATCTATCTATCTATCTATCTATCTATCTATCTATCTATCTAACACACAAAGCCAATGCACATGCACAAGCTGCGTACGGGCGTAGTTACATCATTACATGCTCAAAGCATGGGTGGGATATAATGTTGAAAATACTTTGGAAAGTTAGCACCGTCTAGCAGAGGTGTGGACTCGAGTCACATGACTTGGACTCGAGTCAGACTCAAGTCATGAATTTGATGACTTTAGACTCGACTTGACAAAATGTAAAGAGACTTGCAACCCGACTTAGACTTTAACATCAATGACTTGTGACTTGACTTGGACTTGAGCCTTTTGACTTGACATGACTTGCTACTTTCCCCGAAACCCATCGATTAAAAAGTTATTCAGGAGCGCTCCGTTTCTTCCATTGTGTACAAGTGTGTGTCAGCGTGTGTGCGCTACCTGTCAGTCCAACAGCCAATCCAATTACATCCAACTTATGTTCGTCCCACAGCATTCATCCAATCAAATTGCAGGAAAACCAAAAAACAACGAAGACGAGCTATCAAGCAACGCGCCAGCGAGGAAAAATTATGCCAAAACTTGTTTCGTTCGGGTATTAAAACTAAAACTTGGTAAAAAAAATAAATAAATTCCAGTATGCAAAGCATGCGGTTTGTTCGAAGATTACAGACGGAGACGCAACAACGTCTAACTTTGTTCAACATTTGAAGTCGCACAAAGAAGGGTAAGTTTTGAATGTAAGTTAACGTTTATTGGCTGAGTAACGTAACTTTTATTTGTTGTGTAGTTAAATTAATGAGGCTGTAAACTCGCTGCTAACGTTAGAACCATAGACCTGTTCTAAGTAGACGCAGCTTCGAGCCCTACTTCCTACTGGTGCTGACGTGACGCAGGGCCGCCATCTTGGAGTGGTGATCTGCTCCACTCAGGGCAATTCATCTGGCAGGAGCAATGAACTGTCAGCACATTTCATTCATTTTACCTCACTGAATACCACTGGTATTCACGCGCTTTTTTGTCATACGTGTAACTATGATAAAGGACACATTTTTTGGCATGTTCATAGTTTGCTTAACAGTAATAGAATATTCTTACATGCTATAAGTGACCAGACGTCCGAGATCAAAACTGGGAATAATAATCCCAGAGAAGGGAAAAAAACGGTCAGCTATTTTTAAATTGAAGAAACAATATGATTTGGTTAAATATGCATGCGTATATCCTACATAAACAATGTATGAATACATTAGATATCTATATATCTTATGGACCTATAGACTGTATCTCTGTTGCTGCAACAGCAGAGAGTTTATTCTGTCTTGACACTTTTTATTGATATTTTGTATTACTTTGCATTGTTTACAGTGATTGTTTTATATGTATTTTTCATGTCTGTTGCTTTGGATAAAAGTGTCTGCCAAATACTTATACATAAACACCTGAAAGTCTTTATATCAGCTAAAACCACCAATTTGTTTGACTGGATTCAGAATAAAACCAAAGTCTGTCTTATCCAACAATGTTAGTATTTGAATATTGTTACTTGAAGACTTATTCCTGGTTACAATTATACTGTTAAGAAAGTATTGTCTTATACTTTACCTAAAATGAGAACGCATCATAATCAGTGGCGGCTGGTGAATTTTGTTTTAGGTGGGCCTGAAAGTTTGTAAACCAAATCCCTGTAGGGGGGTCATCCTCCCCCAGAAGATTTCTTTGTGATTTTCACATACAAATACTGTAGATTTTTCCTTCTTCTCAACTCTGTGGTAATATTATTTTCACAAAATACAACCAATAGTATGTAAATGTTAAATCTTACTTGTGAAAAGTAATCCCCCGATTCCTATTTTCAACAGTCCGTTCATTTAAAGAGGAAAACACTGAATAACAGCCCAGCATATTTGTTTGCTACCTGTCAACGGTCAGTTTACGCTGCTCGCCGGCTCCTCATCACCACTTCAAGATGGAACCAAATTGCTTGCGTCACAGCAGCCAATACTACGTCACCTTATAATATGTCTATGGTTATAACGTCATTGCAAATACGACAATCTGTCGCGTCCACTGCAGTTTGCTACCTTTCCATACTTTTTGTCAAGTGACTTTCTTTAAGCAGGGTTGCATGAGGTACCTACACATAATGTTACGTTAGTCAATGTATCACACACAGTATCATAACGTTAGACGGTGGTCAGAAGCACCGCGTATTTTAGCCACCTACAAAAAGACAAACATAGTCAAATAAAGGTCAGTTGAAATGTATACTATATTAAGAATATGTGTACATATTCCATAGGGCTCTGACATTTAAAAAGTAAAACTCTGTTCGTTGTTATGTTCATGTATTTGTTATGTTTTTCATGTGTACGCACACATAAACAAATACAGTATGAGATGAGATCAATGAGATAAGGTAAGAACAGGATAGAAACTGCTGTGGAACTAGTTATAATGCAATATTCCATGGAAAGACAATGTTAACACTTGTGTGCAGTACAATTGCACTTGTTTTTTCAAATGTGTTTATTCTGTAAAGGAATGAGTTAAATAGTTAAAATAACTGGTTAATTGTGCCATTATGAAGTGCAATGTAAGCACAATTTTTTTTTAGAATGAATACATACAGTGTTTTAAAAACATACACAATCTATGTAAATATATTAGTCTGTGGTTAAAATGACTTGAAATGACTCGAAACTCAAAATGCAGGACTTGGGACTTGACTTGAGACTTTCCAGTCTTGACTTTGGACTTGACTCGGGACTTGCTTGTCTTGACTTGGGACTTGACTCGAGACTTGAGGGCAAAGACTTGTGACTTGCAAAACAATGACTTGGTCCCAGCTCTGCCGTCTAGGCATCTGTGTAAAGCATAGGTGTCAAACTCTGGCCCACGGGCCAAATATGGCCCGCCGTGTAATTTCATTTGGCCCTTGAGGTATTATCAAATTAAGATTACAGCTGGCCCGCCGGTATTATACAGCGGCGATGCATCTGTAACACTGCATTCACCACTAATACTCATACTTGCCAACCCTCACGATTTTCCCAGGAGACTCCCAAAGTTTAGTGCCCCTCCCGAAAATCTCCCGGGGCAATCATTCTCCCGAATTTCTCCCGATTTCCACCTGGATAACAATAATGGGGGCGTGCCTTGAAGGCACTGCCTTTAGCGTCCACTACAGCCTGTCGTCACGTCCGCTTTTCCACCATACAAACAACGTGCCGGTCCAGTCACATAATATATGCTGTTTTAACACACGCAAGTGAATGCAAGGGATACTTGATCAACAGCCATAAGGGTCACACTGAGGATGGCCGTATAAACAACTTTACACTTTTACAAATATGCGCCACACTGTGAAGCCACACCAAAACAGAATGACAAACACATTTCGGGAGAACATCCGCACCGTTGCACAACATGAACTCAACAGAAGAAATACTCAGAACCCCTTGCAGCACTAACTATTTCGGGACGCTACAATATACACCCCCCCTACCACCAAACCCCGCTCCCCCAATTTTTATTTACATTTTATTTGATATGCCATTGATATGTTTTACTCATTATTATAATTTGAAACTCGATTTTGTATGTGATTATAAAGCTACATAAGCCTTGCTTGTTTAATATTCAATGCAAAACTTGTTTGGGTCACTATTAAAAGGTTAATTTGTTCAACCTTGGCCCGCGGCTTTGTTCAGTTTTAAATTTTGGCCCACTCTGTATTTGAGTTTGACACCCCTGGTGTAAAGGTTGCAAACTGCCTGCTTCCTCAGCACGGACATCCAGGCGATGTCCATGTTGCGTTTTGTCAGAAACTCATTGATGTCGATGTTGGTTCCTTTCAGCTTGACTTTCTGCTTTGGCAAAGCCACTTTACCTTTTCAGTTGGTGAACTTTATGATGGTGACAGGTGTGGTGTTATTCCTGAGTTCATGCAAATCAAGATTGGTATGACGTGTGTGTCATGAAAAAGGACGGTAATGTGTGTCGTATTCATATTAGTATTTACACTAGCTACCTTGCTTCTCTCTGGGAGTTTATGAAAGTGCGGTTTTAGCACAGTTTATCATTAATACCGGTACTCGTTACATCCCTAGTCTACAGAATCATACCACATCATAGACAAGTGTTCCTGTTGTTGCATTTTTTTTTTGCTTTTGAGGTACCTGTTCAGTAAACGGTGTAAAAAGCTTGTAAACTAACCTTGCAGGTTATTAGAAATAATGGCATTTTGCACTTTGCTCAGCTCAAATCGTTTCCTTATGTATTGTTTCGGGGAAATCATAAAATCTTACAAGAACACTCAACATTGTCTGCGGTCTTGCTAATTCAACACGGAATGGAACATATGGTGAAAAAAAAAAAATCAAGACTCTGACTTTTGGCCCATCACTCCAAAGCACCAGGGCACAGGCAGTGAATTAATGGTCAGGAGATTTATTTGTTTGCTGCAATAAGGACTGTAAAACAGTAAGAGCTCTGTGCAGCCTTGCAGGCAGCAGCAGCACCACCAACCGCCCACCCCCTGCCCTATGGGTACAATCAAATGTTGCCAGTAAATCAATAGAGCTGGGAGAGGTTTTTATAACCTAAGTTTAACACCAGGCTCTAAGTGCTCCAGGTGGCAGGTCATTTGTTCATTATCCCAACTTATCACAATAAACAATGGCAACTCTGATTGGACTCTCCCTGCTACTTCACCAGTAAAGAATTGGAGAGGAAGAAAGCACCGAAATCTCAAATGGTCGCGAGAAGGCCAATAACGGCCGAATGGGGAAACAAGCGGGAATTGGAATGGAGCACCTTTTTTAGGGGGAGAACAGCAGATGAACTCTTCCAAGCTGCCATGCTGCATTTACTGCGATCATGGGCCAGTAAACGTGAGCTTATTCCTTTAAGGCAGTGGTTCTTAAATGGGGGTATGTGTACACCTGGGGGTAATTGAAGGTATGCCAAGGGGTAAGTGAGATTTTTTTTTTAATATTCTAAAAATAGCAACAATTCAAAAATCCTTTATAAACATATTTATTAAATAATACTTCAACAAAATATGAACGTGAGTTCATAAACTGTGAAAATAAATGCAACAATGCAATATTCAGTGTTGACAGATAGATTTTTTGGTGGACATGTTCCATAAATATTGATGTTAAAGATTTATTTTTTTTGTGAAGAAATGTTTAGAATTAAGTTCATGAATCCAGACAGATCTCTATTACAATTCCCAAAGATGTGCAGAAATCTTTATGTATAATTGAATCACTTGTTTATTTTTCAACAAGGTTTTAGTTATTTTCATAAGACCACTACAAACAAGCAATATTTTGCACTGTTATACAATTTAATAAATCAGAAACTGATGACATCGTGCTGTATTTTACTATTTTTATCTCTTTTTTTCAACCAGAAATGCTTTGCTCTGATTAGGGGATAATTGAATTTAAAAAAATGTTCACAGGGGGTACATCACTGAAAAAAGGTTGATAACCACTGCTTTAAGGGTGTATGTAGCGTGTGTTAGTTATTTTTCCAAAGTCAAAATTCTCTGGAAAATGCAATTCAGAAAAATTGAATATAGACTGCTGCTAATTTTACAGAGTTGCATCTTGGGATATATGACAAAGTCTTATTTGATCCCTCATGACAGGTGGACCTGTGTTATTTCCTTTGTTTGTTTTTGAATGGCTAGCAGTAGCTTCACCTCTGTTCTGAGCGCTGATCTCAACTCTTCCTGTTTGGCAATTAGGAGACTGATCTGTCTCTGATTGCCAATCAGGAGGGTTTATTATCCAGCGTCGCCTGATAGACGGTTGTTTAGTGCTTTGTTAGCCTGCTCTGTGGCCTAGTGGTTAGAGTGTCTGCCCTGAGATAGGTAGGTCGTGAGTTCAACCCCCCAGCCGAGTCAAACCAAAGACTATAAAAATGGGACCCATTGCCTCCCTGCTTGGCACTCAGCATCAGGGGTTGGAATTGGGGGTTAAATCACCAAAAATGATTCCTAAACTCAGCCAGAGACAGGAGCAGACCCAGCCAAGCAACCAAGCTAGCCGACTCCACCCTCGGGCGCCCACCTAGTCTCAGACAGTGTCCAGTCTGTATGGATAAGCGAGGATGCATCGAAGGAGACCGAGGTATCAGATACCTGCTCATTCAGTCAAGACACTGTGAAGCTCGTCAGTCCCGGCACTCAGCGTTAGCTCCGCAGCTATCCACTTACAAAAGTTTTTTGACGAATCTTACAATCTGGGATTTCTACCATTTGTTGTTGCTTGTCTGGATCAATGTGACCATGACCTCAAAAGTCCGCTAGAAAACAAAGACTCGAGCATTTGCTCGGGGGTAGAACATTCATACTTTGTTGTCCAGTCATTGTTAGAAGTCTGATATTTGCCATTTATTTTGATATGTTATCTAGGGGGCTTCACAGTGGCAGAGGGGTTAGTGCGCCTGCCTCACAATACGAAGGTCCTGCAGTCCTAGGTTCAAATCCAGGCTCGGGATCTTTCTGTGTGGAGTTTGCATGTTCTCCCCGTGAATGCGTGGGTTCCCTCCGGGTACTCCGGCTTCCTCCCACTTCCAAAGACATGCACCTGGGGATAGGTTGATTGGCAACACTAAATTGGCCCTAGTGTGTGAATGTGAGTGTGAATGTTGTCTGTCTATCTGTGTTGGCCCTGTGATGAGGTGGCGACTTGTCCAGGGTGTACCCCGCCTTCCGCCCGATTGTAGCTGAGATAGGCGCCAGCACCCCCCGCGACCCCAAAAGGGAATAAGCGGTAGAAAATGGATGGATGGATGTTATCTAGGGTTAAATGATTAGTCCTTTTCTACTAACCTTTCACTTTGACACATACGCCTCGCTGTTGCTCTCCTGCGGGGTGGCGGCGAAACTGCATACAGGATCAACCCTAGTTTTAATGGTTTCATCAAGCCTATTAGGGTGATATCGGGAGGGCCAAATGAAAAGCTTTTGTGGGCTGCCAGTTGAATAGGCCTAAAATAAATGTACATGCCTTTATCCACACTGTGTATGTGAGGAAATGTGCTCCAGTTCTGTATGTAGATGCAACCTACTAAAATGCTGAATGAGCATGTATCGAACACTTTGATCGCCTTAGAAACATCCGCTCATCCATGCAGACTGGACACTGGCCAAGAGTCAGTGGAGTTGGCTCTCTTGGCTGCTTTGCTGGGTCTGCTCCTGTCTCTGACCATGCTCACCCCACCCCAGCAGACGATGGCGTGGAACACCGCAGAGGCCACCACAGTGTTCTTTGTTGTTGTTTTACTTTTGTAGCTGTATGTAGAAGTGGCTGGTTGCATCAGCTCTGTTCTTTTAATGTCTTTAATGTCATTTATGTTCTTTGATGTTTCCTTCTTACACATGTGCTATGGATATGAGTTTTTTTCTTCCTTGGCCTCAGTTTGGACTCACTCCCCCGTGGCCCAGGCTTATACTGATGTTTTCTTTTTTCTCAGCCCCCTGCCCCACCCCAGCGTTTACCTATGTCTCACCTTTTTTGTAAGGGGCACCAGAAGTTGTCAGACCCGTCAGTGATCCTGTTCTGTCTCCCTGTAATGTTTGTCTACTCTTGAATGGGATTGTGCTGAAAATCTTAATTTCCTATCGGGGATTAAGAAATCATTCCTTGTCACGGCCCGAGCGCACCCCAGTGTGTGTTCATTTTAGCGCTGCGCTGAGTGCACCTCCAAGAACGAGCCAGGCACGCGCCACTCCGGCTGCATTCAATCATCAGCAATCAACGCACCTGTTGTTGATGAGAAGACCTGCCTTCTTAAACCAGCGCAACCTGCTATCCTGTGCCAGAATGTAGCAATCTGTTCCCATACAGTAAGCCATCATTCAAGCTCTATGCTCTCTCTTTGTGTTCCTCTCCCGTCGTTTTTATTTGTCTCGTGTTTCCTTGTCGATCCAATAGCCTTCCTCCGTTGCCGCCGTACAAGCTGTGTGTCTCGTCTCCCTGTGTTCCCTTCTGATTCTTTGGCTGCGCATTCTGGATCTCGACCTCCCGCCTGGTCACAGACTTTGACACCTCGCTATTGCCCCCGACTTTTTGTCTGTTCTCACGGACCTCCGAGCCAGCCTTGCCCCTCTTTGGACTTCTGCCTCTCTCGCTCAACACTTTTGGTAACACACTACAGTTAATTTCCACACATAGTCGCACACCACACACATAGTTTGGATTATTAACACTCTTCATTTATTATTTATATATATATTATGTATGATCATTTATATATATTATGTATAATATTTGGCTGCGGATTTTGGATCTCGACGTCCAGCCTGGACAAGGACTTTGACACCTCGTTATTGCTCCCGACTTTCTGCCTGTTCTCACGGATCTCCGAGCAAGCCTTGCCCCTCTTTGGACTTCTGCTTCTCTCGCTCAACACTTTTGGTAACACACTACAGTTATTTCCACACATAGTCGCACACCACACACATTTTGGATTATTTGCACACTTCTTTTATTATTTATATATACCGTATTTCCTTGAATTGCCGCCGGGACGCTAATTAATTTAAAACCTCTTCTCACTAATGCGCTTACCAAAGGCATGCGGTAAATGTAAGCATGCGCTAATTATTTTAAAATCTCTTCTCACTACGGCACTTACCAAAAGTATGCAGTAAAAATTTGAGTGTGATGTAAGCTTGGACCTTAAATCTTACTGAATAGCTCTTAATCTTCTTCCCTTTATGCGATTTCAAATTACCGGTATTGAAATCAGCCTCCTCCATTTTGAAAATGATGACAGGGGAAGTGTCACTCGTGACGCCACGAGTTTGACCAGGCGGTAATACTAAGCATGCGCTTATTATTTTGGGAAGCGAGATTGACCCGGCAGTAATTCAAGGCAGGCGCATACTATATGCCCTGCAGAAATTTAAGGAAATACGGTATATTATGTATAATAATTTGTACTATACATAATAGTAGAGGCCAGGATGACTGATTGGTGAAGAAGGTCACCTTTTCAGTGGCCTAGTGGTTAGAGTGTCCGCCCTGAGATCGGTTTCAAATCCCGGCCGAGTCATACCAAAGACTATAAAAATGGGACCCATTGCCTCCCTGCTTGGCACTCAGGATCAAAGGTTGGAATTGGGGGTTAAATCACCATAAATGATTCCCGAGCGTGGCACCGCTGCTGCCCACTGCTCCCCACACTTCCCAGGGGGTGACCAAGGGGATAGGTCAAATGCAGAGGACAAATTTCACCACACCTAGTGTGTGTGTGACAATCATTGGTACTTTACCTTAACTTAAACCTTTGATCACAGAATCATCACAAGCTTGCTTTAGAACAGGGGTAGGTAACCTATGGTATAGAGCCAGATGTGGCTCTTTTGATGACTGCATCTGGCTCTCAGATTAATCTTAGCTGACGTTGCTTAACACGATAAGTAATGAATAATTCCACTGGTAATCAGTGTTAAAAATAACGTTCAAAATATAAAACATTCTAATGCATTTTTACCCATCCGTTTTGTACTTCACCTGTTCAAGAAGTCAAGAATGGTAAGAAGTATGTTATTCATTATTAGTTAGCTTCAGAATAAAAAAAAATATTAAAAAGAATAACAGACGCGTTATACCCTAATGTTGGTTTTACGTAAAAATGCACACATTTAGTTGTATTCAGTGTTAAAAAAATATCTGGCTCTCACAGAAATACATTTTAAAATATTTGGCTTCTATGGCTCTCTCAGCCGAAAAGGTTCCCGACCCCTGCTTTAGAACTTTCAGCAGGAAGCATCATGAACGTCATTTTATATAGGCTTGTAGAGATGATACAGCTGCTTGTGTTTTTTCCTGACCTAACGTGTATATATATATATATCCATCCATCCATCCATTTTCTACCGCTTATTCCTTTTCGGGGTCACGGGGGGCGCTGGCGCCTATCTCAGCTACAATCGGGCAGAAGGCAGCGTACACCCTGGACAAGTCGCCACCTCATCGCAGGGCCAACACAAATAGACAGACAACTTATATATATATATATATATATATATATATATATATATATCCATCCATCCATCCATCATCTTCCGCTTATCCGAGGTCGGGTCGCGGGGGCAGCAGCCTAAGCAGGGAAGCCCAGACTTCCCCTATTTCCAGCCACTTCGTCTAGCTCTTCCCGGGGGATCCCGAGGCGTTCCCAGGCCAGCCGGGAGACATAGTCTTTCCAACGTGTCCTGGGTCTTCCCCGTGGCCTCCTACCAGCTGGACGTGCCCTAAACACATCCCTAGGGAGGCGTTCGGGTGGCATCCTGACCAGATGCCCGAACCACTTCATCTGGCTCCTCTCGATGTGGAGGAGCAGCGGCTTTACGTTGAGCTCCTCCCGGATGGCAGAGCTTCTCACCCTATCTCTAAGGGAGAGCCCCGCCACCCGGCGGAGGAAACTCATTTCGGCCGCTTGTACCCGTGATCTTATCCTTTCGGTCATGACCCAAAGCTCATGACCATAGGTGAGGATGGGAACGTAGATCGACCGGTAATTTGAGAGCTTTGCCTTCCGGCTCAGCTCCTTCTTCACCACAACGGATCGATACAACGTCCGCATTACTGAAGACGCCGCACCGATCCGCCTGTCGATCTCACGATCCACTCTTCCCCCACTCGTGAACAAGACTCCTAGGTACTTGAACTCCTCCACTATATATATATATATATATATATATATAAATAATCATACAGTTAAAAGACACCCGTGTTGTCTGTGTCGTATTCTTCCCCTGCACAAACGGTAACGATTCTGATTCTGATTATTGTGGTTCTGACGGAAATATATGCGGATATTACGAGAAATGATTACCATTTTCAGGAGCAAAAAAACATGAGGAGAACTTGTCAGTGAAGTTTCCATCATCTGGACGCTACGGGTCCTTTAATGTCAACTGGGATAGGATTGAGCTTACCTATTACACTGAACACTGGCATTGATATAAAAAATGCATGTACGCACGGCTTTTATTCGCCGCCTCTCATGTCAACATCTGTCAAAAAACTCCAATAAAACAGTCTCTTTTGAGATTTAAAAGCCATTAAACAATTCCATCCGAAAGTCCCAGTACTTTGCGGACATGCTGTTCCAGGAGCAGATGACGGCACGAGACATCTGCTTCACGCTGATGTCAGCTGCATGTGAAAGCCGGAATATAATGTGGCGAAAATGAGCAGTGCGTACTGAAACTCAAGATTCCTGCACACAGGAAGAGATCACGTCGACATACGTTTGCCTCATTATAAAAAAAAAACAACATGTTTGATGTAAACATATTACATCTCACTGGCTGTAAGTAAAATGTATAGTCACTTAGAATCACCACAGGGATGCACATCAGGTGAATGCATCAAAGACGGTTGAAAAGGAGATTAAACACCCTCCTTGTGTTGAGGTTAAGCAGTAAAATAGGCTTACATAATGTTTGCAGATGGCTTTACCCAAAGGTACTTACTGTAATGTGGATGCATTTTTGTGGTCCCAACGGGGATTGGTCCAGGACAAGCCCATTTGTTACCTCTCAAATTCCAATAACCACATGCTTCTGTCTTGTAAAAGGTGAGCTTAGTACTCCGACAACACCGGCACGTTTATTAGCGCGGTGCAGCGCCAGAAATGAGGAAAAAGAAATCCAATTGCAGGGTGCAGTTATTCAAATTGTGTGTCCTTAATTTATGACTCCTGCTCAGGATGGCGGCAGCTGGAGTTTGTAATCGTGCAACACGATCCGCTCTTTCTACTCGGCTGCCGTCGCGCTACTGCATAATTTACACGTCTATTAGCTCATCAATTACACTGTAATTACTTCAGTGCATGCCTTGCTTTTTTTACTTTACAATTAAGCAAGTCATCAGATGAACAACAAACAAACAAACACGGGGGAAGGCAAACAGATGCTAATTGAAAGGAATTTCTATCAGACAAAGCTCTTCTATATGTTATCTTTGACACTGTTTCCATTAATCTGCTAAAAAGTCAATCATGTTTTCAGGCCTTTCATGGATATCAACAAGTCAATTTTTTAGAGTTTTTAATACTTTTTTTTTTTTAAAAAGAGCAGCGACATGAAGGAAATTTGGAGACCTAGAATGATTAGAATTGATTCACTGTTTTCACGTTGGACAACAAAATGGTTAACCTAACTAAAACACCAGAATCCTCTTTATTGTAAACTTAAACTTATATTGGTGAACATTGTAACCGCTAATTTTCTGACTTGCCATGAAATGACCATACAAGTTTTCACATGACAAAACATGCATAACCAAATGGTTAACTTTTGCAGTTTTCTCAAGCGAACAGGAAAACATCTACAGTACTAATTTGCCCAAAGTTGTGAAATTTTCATATGATAGTTTGGTAACATTTTAGTCTCATCTCGATTACTGTAACGTATTATTTTTGGGTCTCCCCATGTCTAGCGTTAAACGATTACAGTTGGTACAAAATGCAGCTGCTAGACTTTTGACAAGAACAAGAAAGTTTGATCATATTGCGCCTCAGCTGGAGGCGTGTCTTAATGAAATTAAACAATGGATGTCCGCTAACTTTTTGCAACTCAACGCCAAAAAAACGGAAATGCTGATTATCGGTCGTGCTAGACACCGACCTCTATTTAATAATACAACTTTAACATCTGACAACCAAACAATTAAACAAGGTGACACGGTAAAGAATCTGGGTATTATCTTCGACCCAACTCTCTCCTTTGAGTCACACATTAAAAGCGTTACTAAAACGGCCTTCTTTCATCTCCGTAATATCACTAAAATTCGCTCCATTCTGTCCACTAAAAACGTTGAGATCATTATCCATGCGTTTGTTACGTCTCGTCTCGATTACTGTAACGTATTATTTTCGGGTCTCCCCGTGTCTAGCATTAAACGATTACAGTTGGTACAAAATGCGGCTGCCAGACTTTTGACAAGAACAGGAAAGTTTGCTCATATTACGCCTGTACTGGCTCACCTGCACTGGCTTTCTGTGCACTTATGATGTGACTTTAAGGTTTTACTACTTACGTATAAAATACTACACGGTCTAGCTCCATCCTATCTTGCCGATTGTATTGTACCATATGTCCCGGCAAGAAATCTGCGTTCAAAAGACTCCGGCTTATTAGTGATTACTAAAGCCCAAAAAAGGTCTGCGAGCTATAGAGCGTTTTCCGTTCGGGCTCCAGTACTCTGGAATGCCCTCCCGGTAACAGTTCAAGATGTTACCTCAGTAGAAGCATTTAAGTCTCACCTTAAAACTCATTTGTAAACTCTAGCCTTTAAATAGACCTCCTTTTTAGACCAGTTGATCTGCCGCTTATTTTCTTTTTCTCCTCTGTCCCCCCCTCCCTTGTGAAGGGGGTCCGGTCCGATGACAATGGATGAAGTACTTGCTGTCCAGAGTCGAGACCCAGGATGGACCGCTTGTTGGGACCCAGGATGGACCGCTCGCCTGTGTATCGGTTGGGGACATCTCTACGATGCTGATCCGACTCCGCCTTGGATGGTTTCCTGTGGACGAGACTCTCGCTGCTGTCTTGGATCCGCTTTGAACGGAACTCTCGCGGCTGTGTTGGAGCCACTATGGATTTAACTTTCACAGTATTTTGTTAGACCCGCTCGACATCCATTGCTTTCGGTCCCCTAGGGGGGCCACATTTGAGGTCCTCTCCAAGGCTTCTCATAGTCATCATTGTCACTGGCGTCCCACTGGGTGTGAATTCTCCCTGCCCACTGGGTGTGAGTTTTCCTTGCCCTTATGTGGGTTCTTCCTAGGATGTCGTAGTCGTAGTGGTTTGTACAGTCCTTTGAGACATTTGTGATTTAGGGCTATATAAATAAACATTGATTGATTGATTGATTGAGTATGGGGAATACATATTCACCTTTAATGAGTTGCTTATTTACATGCAATTTAGTTACATATTGACTCTTAATTAGTCAGTATATATTCAGGCCTTATTCTGCATGGGCATTATTATACAACCAGTAAGCCATTAACTAAGAGTCGTCCCTCAATAACCTCCGAATTATTGCTTATTAGTCACCCTAACCCTAACCCTAACCCTTATATGTTCCCCTAGTGTCCAAATAACTTTAAAATAAGTATTTTATACTTTAGTGAGTTCAAACCCCTGGCCGAGTCATACCAAAGACAATAAAAATGGGACCCATTACCTCCCTGCTTAGCACTCAGCATTAAGGGTTGGAATTGGGGGTTAAATCACCAAAATAATCCCCGGGCGCGGCACCGCTGCTGCTCACTGCTCCCCTCACCTCCCAGGGTGATCAAGGGTGATGGGTCAAATGCAGAGAATAATTTTGCCACATCTAGTGTGTGTGTGACAATCATTGGTACTTTGACTTTAACTTTTAACTAATTAATAGTGAATATGTTCCCCATACAGAAGTGTTACCGACAGTTTTATTTTTTTTCTGACTTTTAAATGTTGTTACAATGTTGGATACCTGTGTTTAAAAAATGCCAAAGCGTGAAATCATAAGGTTTGTGCATTTTGGCGTGAGCTTGTGCACAGTTTTAGATGCCTCTGTTTGTGGGGTTTGCAGTCTGGCTACGTTGTGACATCACCGCGAGGTGAATGTATTTGTAGCTGCTGACTGAAGCACATTGTATAAATGTTATATAATTTCTTAGTTGGTTATAATAAATAAATACAATGTATAAATATTCAGTTAATATTTACATATAATGTGATTAAAAATGTATTTTATTTGGTAATTTCATGCAAGTATTTGTTAACTTTATTTTTGTTACAAAACCCATGTAAATTGGAGAGGAACATATTTTGTTTCCCGTTTGGCCACATTAATATGTGACGGAATAAGGGAAGGAGCATGAGACAGCAAACATTTGATGGAAGAGGTTAATGGAGTCTCGGCTGGAAAATAAACTTTATTCCCTCTGAGTTTGTGAGGCCAATGAGGTATGATTCTTTGTCATAATGCATGTGAAATCTATGTGTTTTCTTTTATTTGATGTCAGACTAATTGTAAGCTCTGTTTTTCTCATTCATTAGTTCTGACGGCATTTGTTCGGCATTTTTTGGCATCATTTGGGAAGAGAAAAAGGCGTGGCTGAAATAAATGTCTGTTTGAGAAAAACGAACAACTTGAGCCTTGATTAAGACCTCGGAGGGAGTAACAGTATTTATTTGGACTTAAGTCAAGCTCTCATCCAAAAGGGGGGGGGGGGGGGTTTGCTTGAAAGGCTTTTGCTGCACAGTCACTTTTAAAACACAATTTTCAGACTTTCTGCAAGATTTGTCATTTTGGAGGCGTTTCCAGATTTAAAATAAAACCACACCCCATCCTCTCCAAAAGTATCATCATTTATCCATCCACCCATCCATTTCCTACCACTTGTCCCTTTTGGTGTCGCGGGGCAGCTGGAGCCTATCCCAGCTGTACTCGGGCGGAGGACTGGGTACACCCTGGACAAGTCAGCACCTCATCGCAGGGCCAACACAGATAGACAATATTCACTTTTTCGAAAATGCAAAAATAATCATCATAAACATTACATAGTAGGGTTGCACGGTATACCAGTGTTAGTATAGTGCCGCGATACTAATGTATCATATTTGGTACTATACCACCTCTGAAAAGTACCGATCAGCCACCAATTACAAGTATCATCCCTATAGGACGAGGATGGCTAAACATGCTTCACAGCACACCCTCGCTCACCGGTGGATTGGTGGATCTACACCTGACATCCACTATAATGATACCAAGTACAGTAGCGTATCTAGTCGATACTACTATGATTACATTAATATTTTTTGGCATCACAACATCTTATTTCGTTTTTTTTTAAATGTATGTTATGTTTATAGACTCAGGAAATATGTCCCTGGACACACAGGGACTTTGAATAGGACCAGTCTTGTAACTACTTGGTATCGGAGTGATACCCAAATGTGTGGTATCATCCAAAACTAATGTAAAACATCAAGCAACAAAATAATAAGTGATTATTACATTTTAACAGAAGTGTAGATAGAAACTGTTGAAAGAGAAATCAAGCAAATATTAACAGTAAATGAACAAGTAGATTAATAATTCATTTTCTACCACTTGTCCTTAATAATTTTGACAAAATAATGGAATGAGAAATGACACAATATGTTACTGCATACATCAGCAGACTAAATTAGTAGCCTTGGTTTGCTTACTTACTAATAAAAGAAAAGTTGTCATGTATGGTCACTATTTTATTTAAGAACAAACTTGCAATTATAAACATGTTTAATGGACCGTAACATTTTTTATTGAAAAAAAGCCAATAATTCAGTGTTTTGTGGTCCCCAGTATTTAGAAAAATACCGAAAAGTATTTAAATAATTTTGGTACCGTTACCAAAATATTGGTCTCAGGACAACACTATTACATAATTTCACCCAGTCACAACATTAGGTACACCTATAATAATAATAATGGATTACATTTATATCGCGCTTTTCTATTGTTAGATACTCAAAGCGCTCACAGAGAAGTGGGAACCCATCTTTCATTCACACCTGGTGGTGGTAAGCTACATCTGTAGCCACAGCTGCCCTGGGGTAGACTGACGGAAGCGTGGCTGCCAGTTTGCGCCTACGGCCCCTCCGACCACCACCAATCATTCATTCATCATTCATTCACCAGTGTGAGCGGCACCGGGGGCAAGGGCGAAGTGTCCTGCCCAAGGACACAACGGCAGTGATTTGGATGTTAATAGATGTGAAGCGAACCTGCAACCCTCAGGTTTCTGGCACGGCCGCTCTACTCACTACGCCATGCCGCGCCTAATCTTCGATCGATTCAGACTCTGCATTAAAAAAACATCTACTCCTAACAGCATCCAAGATTATATGAAACTAATACTTTAATTATTAATCCTCTGTCCCATTTTCCCTTGTAGAGGGGGTCTGGTCCGGTGGCCATGGAGGAAGTACTGGCTGACCAGAGTCGGGACCCAGGATGGACCGCTCAACCAGAGTCAGGACCCAGGATGGACCGCTCGCCTGTGTATCGACTGGGGAAATCTCTGCGCTGCTGATCCGACTCCGCTTGGGATGGTTTCCTGTTGGCTCCACTATGGACGGGACTCTCGCTACTATGTTGGATCCACTTTGGACTGGACTCTCATGGTTGTGTTGGATCCACTATGGATTGAACTTTCACAGTATCATGTTAGACCCGCTCGACATCCATTGCTTTCGGGTCCCCTAGGGCAGTGGTTCTCAAATGGGGGTACGCGTACCCCTGGGGGTACTTGAAGGTATGCCAAGGGATACGTGAGATTTTTTTAAAATATTCTAAAAATAGCAACAATTCAAAAATTCTTTATAAATGTATTTATTGAAAAATACTTCAACAAAATATGAATGTAAGTTCATAAACTGTGAAAAGAAATGCAACAATGCAATATTCAGTGTTGATGTTGTAAGCGTTTCACCAATCTCGCACACTTTGCAAATTATACGTCATTTCCATTGTGCGCAAGCAATTTGCATATCGCAAGACGAGATTTAAGACGAGATTTTGTTTGAAAATGGCGCGACCGTGCAAATGGATGGTTTGAGGACGGCTGAAGAAGAATTTGCGGAATTCTGCACAGAAAGCTACATCGAACAGAAGAAGAACAGCGGTTAGGGTTAGGGTT
Organism: Nerophis ophidion; assembly: GCF_033978795.1. NCBI lineage: Eukaryota > Metazoa > Chordata > Actinopteri > Syngnathiformes > Syngnathidae > Nerophis > Nerophis ophidion. The sequence continues at coordinate 67,203,211 of NC_084613.1, read as the reverse complement.
ACTAGCCAGAACTTCCAACACAATCAATATATAGCTGGAAGCAATTTCCAAAATTGCCAAAAAGTGCATTATACAAATTGTGCATTATACAAATTTGCAAAATGCGGTTGCGTATTTTGCAAATTGCGCCCATCGATTTGCAAAATATGCACCACACATTATTCAAATATATAGCTGGAAGCAATTTTCAAAAAGATTGAGCATTAAATTTCCAAAATGCGGTTGCGCATTTTGCAAATTGCTCCCATTGGTATTGTGCTTACAAGATCGACTTTTGTGGACATGTTCCATAAATATTGATGTTAAAAATTTATTTTTTTGTGAAGAAATGTTAAGAATTAAGTTCATGAATCCAGACAGATTTCTATTACAATCCCCAAAGAGGGCACTTTAAGTTGATGATTACTTCTATGTGTAGAAATCTTTATTTATAATTGAATCACTTGTTTATTTTTCAACAAGTTTTTAGTTATTTTTATATCTTTTTTTCCAAATAGTTCAAGAAAGACCACTACAAATGAGCAATATTTTGCACTGTTATACAATTTAATAAATCAGAAACTGATGACATAGTGCTGTATTTTACTTCTTTATCTTGTTTTTTCAATTAAAAATGCTTTGCTCTGATTAGGGGGTACTTGAATCAAAAAAAATTTCACAGGGGGTACATCGCTGAAAAAAGGTTGAGAACCACTGCCCTAGGGTGTGGGGGGTTGCCCACATATTCAGTCCTCTCCAAGGTTTCTCATATTCATCATTGTCACTGTCACCGACATCCCACTGGGGTGAGTTTTCCTTGCACTTATGTGGGCTCTACCGAAGATGTCATTGTGGTTTGTGTTGTGGTTTGTTCAGCCCTATGAGACAATAGTGATTTAGGGCTATATAAAAAAACATTGATTGAATAAATAGTACTTTTTTTGTATTTCCGCATAGCCTGAAGCAGTGGGGGAGATATTTGACCCCTTTGTCCTTAGCTCTCTGGAAATGTGGCCCCTAGAACAATTTATTTGAATAACCCTGCCTCAAACTTTCACGGATTTACAATTTTTGTCAGTATCGAACCTTTTTCACTTTTTGATTAATCATTGTGAGAGTGTTTTTTTTTTTTGTCTCTCTTTTTTTAGAGCTGCATTATGCATGATGAGAATTGCTTCGTAATGGATACAAACTAAGGGAAGGGGTGCGGATGGCAAATCTATCGACCGTCAACAACACCTCATTCGGTATGCATTACTTATAAAGGATAGATTTGTTTCAGTGCGGTGAATGCTAACAATCAAGGCGGCACAGAGTGAAGCAAAGTGCTTATGAGACTTTTGCATTAGAGCAATATGGTTGAAATTCCTGGCACTCACTGAAGAACGATAGGAGTCTGAGTGAGAATCTTATAGGTACAGTAGCTATTCCACCTGGTCTCTCTGTAAGTGAAAGACTTGCACCCCGTAGGATTGGCAGAATACATATTAATAAGCGGTGGTCCCGAGCCAAATCAAAGCTCCTAAAATGCTATTTGGCAGAAATCCTAAGGACACGTGTCTTTCTATTTCTAAGAAAATACCCATCATACGCAGGAGTGGGAATTTAAGGAGCTATTGTACAAAAACAATGAGTTAGCAAGGAACGGACATACAGTCCCGATCAAAAGTTTACATACACTTGTAAAGAACATAATGTCATGGCTGTTTTGAGTTTCCAATAATTTCCACAACTCTTATTTTTATTTTTTTATTTTTTTTGAGTAATTTGAGCACATACTTGTTGGTCACTAAAACATTCATGAAGTTTGGTTCGTTTATGAATTTATTATGGGTCTACTGAAAATGTGACCAAATCTGCTGGGACAAAAGTATACATACAGCAATGTTAACATTGATTTCCTCCTCTCTAACATTGCTTTCCTCCTCTCTAAGGTTCTCATAGTCATCATTGTCACCGACGTCCCACTGGGTCATTATTGTCACCGATGTCCCACTGGGTGTGAGTTTTCCTTGCCCTTATGTGGGCCTACCGAGGATGTCGTGGTGGTTTGTGCAGCCCTTTGAGACACTAGTGATTTAGGGCTATATAAGTAAACATTGATTGATTGATTTATTGAATATTTGGTTACATGTCCCTTGGCAAGTTTCAATGCAATAAGGCACTTTTGGTAGCCATCCACAAGCTTCTGGTTGAATTTTTGACCACTACTCTTGTTGCAGTTCAGCTAAATTTGTTGGTTTTCTGACATGGACTTATTTCTTCAGCATTGTCCAGTACTATGCAGGAGAAGGTGGGGGTGTAAATGGACTGGACTCTCACTATTATGTTAGATCCACGATGGACTGGACTCTCACTATTATGTTAGATCCACGATGGACTGGACTCTCACTATTATGTTGGATCCACAATGGACTGGACTTTCACAATATTATATGTCAGACCATACTTGCCAACCTTGAGACCTCCGATTTTGGGAGGTGGGGGGTGGGGGGGGCGTGTTCGGGGCTCGTGCATACGCGTGGTTGGGGTGGGGGTCGTGGTTAAGAGGGGAGGAGTATTATTTACCAACTCGAGTATTTCATATGTATTTCATATATATGTATGAAATATTTGACTTTCAGCGGATTTTAGCTATATATATTAATTTTATTTTATATATAAATAAAATAAATAGGTGAATTTCCGACGGCACCTATCAAATACACAGTAATAAAAACACAGTTGTTCTACTAACTGTACTGTGCTTGCTGGTTACTAAAAAAAAGAACAACAACACTTACCATTCACTATTTAAGTAACCTTTTTTCTGCCATTTGCGTACTGGCGAGCGATTCCCGAATCCGGGAACATATCCTTCACGTATTTGTTGTAGACATCCGCTAAGGAGAACGGGATGTTGCTTCCAGCTATCAGCATAGCCATCTTCGTCTCAGCATAAGTTACACCATCGGGTCTCCATTTTGCGAGGTGGCCCGTAATACTGGGTCGTGAACGATGCTGCGCTGCGGACGCTTTGGGCAAGTATATATACACTAATGTTTTTTGTCACCAACAAGTATGTGCTCCAATCACTACTTCACAAAAAAATGAGTTGTAAATATTATTGGATACTCGACTATACGTTTGCTTTGACTTATTAAGTGCATGTCTTGACTTGAACTTCTTACATAAAAGTGTGAGGTATTGCTGGAAAAAATGGAAAACTGAACTAAAACTGCAGTTAGGCGACACACCCACCAGAAGGCAACAAAAACTTGTAGATGACCTCCCTGCTCAATTGCCGTTGCATGGACTGCGATGGTGTTTGCTTTTTTTCAGCAGGCTAGATAGGCTCAAAAATGACAACAAACAGTGTAAGGAAACAATATTATCCCTTAAGTTTGCAAAAATGTAAGACAGAAAGTTGTTTATTATCTGTGTGCGTTCTATGAACAAATATACCACACACACACACGCATGCACGCGCACGCACACACACGCACACACACACACACACACACGCACACACACACACACACACACACACACACACACACACACACACACACACACACGCGCACGTAATGAAAATTATTCAAGGATTCCCTGAAAAAAGTGTGTCTACAGTATCCTGACTATAAAACAATTGAGTTATTAATGTGTGGGATTATATCTTTTGGGCTGTAGATTACGTAGAATGATACACAGGTGAACAGACAAGTTTGTTCAATGAAATGTTGTGAGAGAAGTTAAGTCCCTACCTTTAGTCAAAAGTGATTTATGACCCCCCATAAAACAATGATTTATGACCCTCAAGGTCAAAGGTCAATGATTTATGAGGGGTCAAGTTCAAAGGTTAATGATTTATGAGGGGTCAAGGTTAAAGGTCAAGGTTAAAGGTCAGGTTCAAATGTCAGGTTCAAATATCAAGGTCAAGTGGGTGTGGCTTACCCGGAAGAGGGTGGAGTTAAGACCTGCGGTGGGAGTGGTTAAACCAGGAAGAGGGTGGAGTTTTAAACAGAAAGAGGGCAGAGTTAAGACCTGCGGTGGGAGTGGTTAAACCAGGAAGAGGGTGGAGTTAAGACCTGACAGGGAACAGAGGAGGGTTCAGTTTTTTTAAGAAAGCAATGTCATCTGAGCAGCATGTGACCATATATTTGATAGTTTAAATGTTTACGATCGTTTGAAACAACTTCCAGATTTCGATGTATTGATGGCTGGGAATGTTACGTGTGGAGATGTGGACACGCACGCACTTCACACACACACACACACACACACACACACACACACACACACACACACACACACACACACACACACACGAGGGGTACAAAAGGGCAGTGTAAGGCTTAGTCATTATTTGGAGCTTTATACGTTAGCGTAAAGACTTTGTTCGATTCGGTCATGATTAGTGAAACGCCTGTTTCGATTTATAAAAATAATAAAACTTACATTGACGCTCCGCAAAAAAGTCGAGTGTTTCTAAATCGTATTCAGATGCCGCCGACCGAATCTTTGCGTGAGAAATGGGATTTGGAAGCGTACGGGATGGAGGGATCTTTTGGATTTGTATTCAGATACGAAATGGGTGATATCTGCTTATTTCAGCTAAAAGAAAGAAGAGACGGAAGCCCTTTCTCGATATTTTCATCGTTATCTACCGTGGATTGGGAAGTTTTAAGACTGGCAATGCCCGATTTCCTGTGGCGTGATCCTTCACCGGTGGATAAACGCGTAAAAGGAAGCTTGTTTACTTACCCGACGATGGATGAGTTGAATGAGAGAAGAATTCTGTTCAGCGCTACCTGGGAGACGAAATCTTCAGCCTCGGGTCGTTGGTTTTTACGTGCCAGTCTCCGTGCTCCAAAAATCACCGGTACCTATACGGCTCAGTGGACCGAGCCCGATGTCTTTTCCCTGGAGTCTTTCAACGATGAATGCGGGGTGTTTACACCGTTGGTGGTCGTACCCATCGTGGCATGGCGAGAGCGAATGGCGTCGATGAAGGAGAAAATAAACGACTTGTTCCGAAGCAGTCGACAATGGAAAAGCATGCTGACGACGAGAAGAAAGTTGTCCTTTGAGACCACACCCCCGACGGAGGACGAAAGGACCTCCCCCGCTTCAGTTTCAACCAATAACCTTCAAGGAAACACCCCCTCCACCGACTCGTCCAATACCCTTTGAAAATCATAGCGTTAGTTTGATTGGTCGAGACTTTTTTTTCGACCCTCCCTATAAAAACAACCCCCACCCTGCAATTTTTTTTTCGACCAGACCATATTGGCTCCCTTTTTTGAACGCACGGATCTCAAACAAGAAAATGGCAAACAAGACCATCAGACGCGTAAAGACCCGTCTTATACCACAGGACGATTTCAAACCATCCGTAAACACGACTGATGAAGCAAACATGGCCGAGATCTTTAACCCTCCTGAAACGACGGCTGGATCGGAGGTGGTGAGCGACGATGAGACGTGTCGCTTCGGCAGATGTTTCTGCAGATGGGGGGTGAAAACCGACAACGCTACGCAGTCTTTGCCAGATGACGATAGGAAGGAGGAGGAAAAGGAGAATGACCTGATCATCATAACACCTCCGCCGTCCCCGCCACCACCCCCGTCACCATCCCTGTCACTCTTGGACCCCCCGTTGCACATCGATGATGAAACCGATGGGGGGAAGTGGTTGCTTTTCACCAGCACGGTGAAAACGGCCGTGTTTCATCTCCTCAACGAGGCCATCCGCCAGTTCAGGCAGAGCGAATGTTACGGTTGTCGGGTGAACCATCCGAGCCAGAGAAACCACCCGTGCCTGGAACCCTATGAAGAGGACTTTCTCCTGTACAACTACGACGGACTCATCAAGACTCTGCGTACGTCTAAATTCATTCAAGCCATTCAACGCTTGCTGATGCTTCGTCGCATCGAGGCTGAGGATTCAAGGGTCGAATCCTACGCCGACTCTCTGCTGTCTCAGCTGAAATCAGAGAGAAATGTCTGGTGGGCCATAGATGACGTGTACAACGAGTTGGTACGGGGTGATGAAACGATTTTGAGACATCTGGATATGGTGACAGAGTGTTGGAATAATTACAAAAAAGATGGGTAATTATTGGAGAAAACTTGTAAACTCCATCGAGAACCACGCTGTTATTTACCCGTTGATTGACGCGATGGAAGCGTATGTTCTAAAACGAGACAAACCTCAAAAACTACAAATTATTCTTGATTATGCCCGCTCTAAGCCTACCTGGGAAGCTACCTGGAAATCCGTTGTCTCTCATGCTTTTGACTTTGACATTTTTGAATCAATTTTGAAGGAATGGTCTAAAGAAAAGTCTTTTCAACCTTCTCCTTATCACGTGTTCATTTTATATGCTCTGTTTGTTGATATGTCGATGTATCGTCTACGATGCGACATCCCCGTCAACGTTTTGTTTGAACTACAAAAACTGCACGAAGCGATTAAATTCACCTACGGTATACCTGTTTTACATCAAACCTTGATTATAGTTTATAGTTTATAGAAAAAAATTGTTTTAGATTCGCTGTGTGGTGTCCATGAATGAATAAAAACAAACTGTTTTAGATTCATTGTGTTGTTTCCATGAATGAATAAAAGAAATGTGTACCAAGCAACACGAGTTCATTTCTCTTTGTCTTTCCACAATGGAGAAAGCTATGGAAAAAGCATACCATACACCCGCACACCCGGGTAGTTTTGGAGGGGTAGATCGACTCCGTCGAGCTGTGCAGGATGAAACGGGGCAACGTGTCACAAAAGAAAAAGTTCAAGAATATTTAACGGGACAGGACGCCTATACACTCCATAAACCGGTTCGCATTCATTTTCCAAGAAACAGAGTCTTTGTCCCGCGACCTTTAACCCAGTTTCAAGCCGACCTCTGTGACATGCAAGCCTTGGCTGAATATAACGACGGTTATAATTATTTATTAACGGTCATAGATGTATTTTCCAAGAAGGCCTATGTGAGGGTTTTGAGGAGAAAGACGTCCGTGGAGGTGGTTGAATCGTTTCAATCGGTGTTGGGGGAAAGTCAGATTCCTCGCAAACTCCAAACCGACGCGGGAAAAGAATTTTTTAACAAGAGTTTTCAAGCTCTGATGAAGAAACACAATATTGTACATTTTTCTACGGCCAGCGATCTCAAAGCTTCGGTGGTTGAAAGATTTAATCGTACTCTGAAAGGGAGAATGTGGAGATATTTTACAGCCAACAACACCAGGCGCTACCTAGACGTCTTACAAGACTTGGTAAAAAGCTACAATCACGGATATCACAGCAGTATTAAAATGAAACCGGTGGATGTGACTTTGGAAAATACCCCTCAAGTGTTTGAGAATCTCTACGGCTCATTCACAGCATTCAAACGCAAATACAAATTTGCCACGGGAGATATGGTGAGAATATCCAAAGTGAGAGGAGTGTTTGATAAAAAATATGAACAGAGTTTTACAGACGAGGTGTTTACAATAACACGACGTCTCCATCGATCTCCCCCGGCATACAGACTGAAAGATTTTGACGGTGAAATAATAGAGGGTTCTTTTTACGAAGCCGAGTTGCAGAAAGTAAAAGAGAGCGAGGACAAGCGCTATCATGTGGAGGAAATTCTAAAACGACGTACGGTCGGTGGCAAAAAACAAGTTCTAGTGCACTGGAAAAACTGGCCCGAAAAATTCAACAGTTGGGTGGACGCTGACCTCCTTACAAATGTATAAAACAATCTGATGCCTTTGATGAGCCTCACAGTCTAAAGATCATCGAGCATTATGGATCATTCCTGCAACGAGGGTTTTTACCTCACCTTACCCTCCAACGCCAGCCTCAACGTATTTAAAGAAAACAAAAGTTCCCATTACCAGATAGATTTAAGTCAACATATAGATTTAGCAGGCTCATGGGAGGTGGCCTTAACAGAGATTTCATACCCTCGCTCATGGTATAATGTTTCTAACGGAGCATTTTATGAATGGCTAAAGAGACCTCCACCGGTGGGACCTGAAAGCAATCCTGGAATGGGGATAGTTTACCGTCAAGAATTGAGAGGGGGATGTTATGAGAACATTACACGATTCATAAATGAACTGAATGAATCTTTACAAAAAATTGACAACGATGTGAGGATAGCCTTTGACGATGTTAAAAAGCGAATCTCCTATCAATCAGGGGGTCAAACTCATTTTCGTTTTTCCCCTTCCCTGGCTTACATCATGGGAGTGAAACCTGGAAAGTGGATCAACTTTGACCGGGGGTCGGCCCCCTATCCCGCGGATATAAACGCCGGTTTCTACCATCTCTACTGTTACAGTGACGTGGTGCGACCTCAGATAGTAGGCGACGCTTATGCTCCTCTTTTGAGAATCGTGAGTGTAGAGGGAGCTTACGGTGAGATTGTCACCAAGTGTTTTAACCCCGCCTACTATTTACCCGTCTCGAAAAATCACATTGAAAACATCAGGGTGGAGATTAAATCTGATCAGAACAAACACGTCGACTTCACCTTTGGAAAGACCATCGCGAAGCTCCACTTTAGACCCGTTAGAAAGTAAAACCAACAACAATGAGAATGAGTCAACCCATGCACGACCCTCTACGTTTAGTGGGTTATTACGAAAGCCAGGTGGGGGGTTCCCTCCCCGGTTTCACAGGTTCACCTGTGATGTACGGGCGTGGGATAGGCTCCGTGTTTTCCAGGTTGTTTCGTTTTGTATCACCTCTGGTGAAAAGAGGTTTTGCCCTGGTCAAACCTCATCTTAAAACAGCGGCAAAAAATATCGCTTCCGACGTATTCAGTCATGCCGTTGGAAAAATGGGTAGTGGGGTACAAGACGGATCAGGAGGAATAATGGTCCTGGCTAGACAACCCCGAAAGAGACCCCCGGGACGACGTCTCTCAACGAGTGGTAAAAAACGCCGTCATCTGGGGAGAAGAAAATCAGTCGGTAAAAGGTTTTCAAAGAGAAGGACCGTCGTTCCCTCACACGATATATTTTAAAAAAAAAAGAAAAAAGATGGCTCTTTTACATCAAAATTCGGCCGAATGCACGATGGCCGAGCTGGATTTATTTTCAGCTCCTATGACTCAGATGTCTATCGATGATAAATCCTACACAGAAGTCCTACCGCTATCCGCCATCACTGACGGGGGTCCTATTGAATTTTTCATCCCGGGAGAAGGTGAAAAGTACTTGGATCTGAATGACACATTACTTTACCTGCGGGTTAAAATTACCCGCGCCGATGGATCAAATATCCCAAACGACGCCAATGTGGGTCTCATCAATTATCCTCTAAACACCATCTTCAGCCAATGCGACATTATGCTCGGGGAAAGACTGATTTCTCAATCCAGCGCCACACACCCATACAGGGCGATAATTGAAACGCTACTAAACTATTCTGAAGCCACACTCAGAAGTCAATTCTCAGCCGGGTTATTCCACAAAGACACCGGCGGCTCAATAGACTCTATAGAAACAGCGAACGGACCAAACAAAGGACTCAACATCAGAGCCGGTTACACGGCTGAATCTAAAGAGGTTCAGCTACTAGGACCCCTCCACGCAGACATTCTTTTCAGCGAGAGACTCCTTCTCAACTCGGTGGATCTGAGGATCAAACTCACGCGTGCCAGCGACGCCTTTTGTCTCACAGGGGCTGCGGACGGTACTTTCCGTCTGAAAGTGCTGGGTGCCTCTCTCTTCACAAAAAAGGTCACCGTTTCGCCGGCCGTACGATTGGGGCACGCCTCGGCCTTACTCAAAGGAAACGCACTCTACCCTTTGTCACGGGTCAGCGTGAAAACCTACTCTATCCCTGAAAATTCCAGAGTATGCACACAAGAAAATTTGTTTTTGGGCACGATGCCTAAATACATTGTTTTGGGTATGGTAAATCATGAAGCTTTCACAGGAAGAAGAGATCTCTCACCCTTTAATTTCCAGCATTTTAACGCTGAATACATCACCCTCTGTCACGCGGGAAAACAAATTCCCTCCAAAGCTTTCCAACCGCAATTTAACCTGGGGGCTTCGGTCAGAGAGTTTTACAACATGTTTACCGCTACAGGGAGGCATATGAAAGATTTACCTCTGTGCATCAACAGACAAGATTTTGAACGGGGTTATTCGCTGTTTGTGTTCAATCTCAATCCGGGAGAGGACAGCGACGCATTGTCTCGGGTTTCTAATGGCACTTTGAGGTTGGAAATGAGATTCAGAGTACCCTTACCCAACACGGTCACTCTTGTGGTTTACGCATGTTACGATTCTATTTTGGAAATTGATTCCAAACGACAAGTGCTGGTGGATTATTATTGACGACGGAGATGAATAACCATCAACTGGAGAAGCTTCTGCGACGAGTGTTGGGGAATGTTTTCTGTGGTGTATGGGCCTCCGACCAACTCCCCTCACTGACTCGCTCCTTTACCCCACCCTCCTACTTTATCGTCAACACCCACGAAGGACATCGACCGGGGGAGCACTGGTTATCGATGACTCTGGAGGAAGATGGGACCGCCACTTTTTTTGATTCTTATGGATTTTCTCCCGATTTTGATTACTACCCTCGGAGCATCTTGAACTTTTTGGAAAATCGTTCTGACCGTATATTGTACCACAACCTACAGCTTCAACACCCTTTGTCCACAGTGTGCGGTCAACACTGCGTTTATTATCTGCACCATCGATTTTGCGGACTGTCTTTTGAACAAGTTTTGTCTTTATACACAGATGATGTAGTAAAAAATGATCTTGAAGCATATACCCTGGTTAAAAAAATTCAATGTTGTACTAGCACGAATAAGAATAATAGTAGTCGTTGTGGCGTACAAGACGTCTGTTGTTTAGAAACTTTTTTGAACCGTTGAAATGAAAATGCTGTACACACTGCGTTTGATGAATAAAAAAACATTTTATTGAAACAAGAGTTTTGTCATCATTCATTCAAGGTTTAACCAATGTGGGGACAATGTCACTTTTCTACCTCTTCTTTTCCTCTCGGGGGATAGAAATGTTTCTTTTTCCACCCATTCTGATTCAAACTCTCCATCCGCTTTCAGACGTCTGTATTGATCTCGTGCTCTGGGGTTATGAATGGTCGATGTGGGGACATTTAGCTCCGTCAACGCTGTTAAAAATTTTCTCCAACCCTCAGGCGTGCGGGTCTGTGGATTTTTGGACCGTTGCATCAGGTGTTTCAGTAAATCGATCATATGAGATCCCTGCACCGGTGTACCGTTTTGAACAAACTCTCCTTTAGAGGTCCACCCCTTATCATTCTCGGATAATTTTTTCATAATGTACTCGGCGTTGTTACGGTCGCGTCGGGGGAGGATTTTCAGAACTTCGATCATCGTGACATCCTTTGACCCCCCGCCAGTATTCCGAGGTTTATCCTCCGGTTTATCCATCGGTTTATCCTCTGGTTTATCCTCCGGTTTATCCTCAGAGTCATTCCATGGTTCACCCCGCAAATCCTTGTGTAAAGTCAGAGTCATCCTTTTCTCCTCCCGTTGCCCCTGCTTCAACAGGCCGAGATATCTCTGCAGCAGGGTATCGTATATTTTTATTCTTTCATGAGGATTCATTCCGGGTTCGTTTAAGACGGCTCTCATTTTAACATCTAGATCATCCTCCGCCGAGTCTCTGATGGTCGGCTCCGGGCGAGTCAGACGATTTAATTGTTGGGGGGATAGGAGAAACAATTTTTGAGCCTTTTTCATCTTCAACCTTTTCCGCTCAATCCACCGATAAGATTCCCTATAAACGGTACGACGGTGGCCAGTAAGGGTAGAAGAAAACCGCCCGACTGTTTCATCAGAGTCTGGCGTTTGCGTTTCAGTCCAGTCCTTTTATCAGCCAGCAGTCGGATGATTTTCTTTTGTTTTTTAAGCTGAGCAAATTGAGACGGTGATAAGGGCACATTACCCTTCAGAATGTTTAAAGCAATTTCACACAGCGTCTGGATAAAGTCTGGTGAGCCGTGACTCAGAATATCTCGACGTTTTTGTGGTGTGGCATGGTACAGAGCTTTTAACATGGGACCGTTCCTCTTTACACGCTTTGACATTATGTTTTTGGCACGTAGACAACGGGCCACTGGTGCGGAAGCACGCCCGACCTCACTCTGTATTGTTCTGGACAGAAAGGTGTCAGGTCGACCAATAAATAGCCATGAGCATCCAAAGTAGCATCCGCAAAACTTTCCAAGAAAAAACTTTTTTGTGCGGGGAACATTTGCTGTGCCAACACGTTAATCTGCAATCTGTCCCGCGGATTCTTAAACAGTATCATATAATTACAGTTTAAGCTAATGGTGCGTGAAAATTTTCCCTGATGAAAAACATTCTGGGTCAGCATCATAACGCTCATATTTCTATGATGTCTATACTGCGTGAAAATTTTAACCACTTCGGGGTGATTTGAGGCTTGAAAAATAACATCGTCCAAAATCACCAAATGGGTCTGATCGTCCGGAAACAAGTTTTCATCTTCAAAGGAATCAGGCAGTCCTTCAACAAATTTTATTTTTTTATTCATCTTTTTTAATTCAGCATACATGGGTTGGAAAGATGTATAAATCCACACAATGTTGTCGGGTATAGAATTCATGACGTGTTCACAATTTTCCAATACACATTTTACAAAAAAAGTCTTTCCGCAACCACTAGGTCCTACAACCAGGCATGAAAAAGGTGTATGAAATCTGGGATCAAAGTCTACTCGTTCCATTTTTTCCATTTCCTCTCTAATACCCGAAAGGTAAAGTTTTCCCGTCGGGAAAGAGACGTCTTTTGTCATACACCACTCGAAACTTTTTTTCGAAAGACGAGTTATTTAAAAGGAACCCCCTTTTATCACGAACAATTTGGTGATGAGGGGTGTAGATCGCACCTGTTTTGTCTTCCTCCAGATAGCCCTCCACCAAATCTTTAACGCTGTCAAAGTTGACCCTCTCACAACACTCGCGGGTTTGAGTGATTCCTTTGGCACGCAGCACAGTTTTTTTACCCTGCAGGGTATGGTAGGCATAACTCTTTGGACCGGCGGAGACGAATTCGTGAATGCTGTCTCCTCCCAACTCATCCGTCAAATCGCCTAGATAGGACCCCGTCTCCAGAGAAACTTCCCCCTCGTTTACCGTGTAGATTAAACTATCGGTGTCTGTGTAAAGAACTCTCTCTTGCAACCCCTCTAGGTAACCGTACATTTTCAAACGTGCGTAAGCGGTGGTAAAAGCAGCGACAAATACATTATTTGTGTTACCGGGAAGCACCACGCTGTTTTTACTGTATTGCCATTGCACCATAGCAATTTGCTCGTTGAGAAAGGAAAAATATTCAACCTGATATTTTCCTGAAAATACAAAGTCGAAAAATACTTCACTTTTTCTCACCAAGGTGGTCTGAGTTCTATTGCACCTCTCCGCAAACTTTCCCCAAAGGCTGTTTAAACAGAGTTTTGACATTTGTCTCTTGGCAGGGTTGGGTTCGATTTTTTCAGCATCCAGCTGTATTCCCTGATTTTCACGATATTCACGAATGTACTTTTCCCTGCTTTCTGCATCGACGGCTTCTTTGGGATACCCTGAAGCTTCTTGCTTACCCTTTAGGAAAGTTTGAACATAACCCGTAAAAACGGTTTCGCTCCGTTCTTCAAAGTGCCACACCTCCGTAATCTTACCGACTCTGTATCCCAACTGTAAAGCTTTGTTGAATTCGAGCGTGACCCAGACTCCCGTCAATGCCCTTCCTTCCTCATCATGTTCGCAGGGTTCCTGCTGGTTATTGTTTTCTGCGCATGTGCGGCAAAGTGTAAACACTAGTTTACCCTTGACCGTTCTGTAGGGTAGCACAGGGAAATAGAGACCTCGAGGAGGGTGAACAACGGCTCTGACCAGACCGAAATAGTTTCCAACATCGTCAAAATCCGTGTGGATGATGACAGGATGACCCAGGGGGTAAGGAAATGCGCTGTTGACGTACGGGTAGAGAGAGGTGACATCCTCATACAATACACGCTGGTTCTCACCCGCCGTGTGCCTCAAGCAAAAGGCGCTTGTCCTACCTCCATAAAGAGCGTCTCGAGGCATGAGAGGTGCGGGGTAATTGCGTGTTTTGAGAAAGTCTATTACCCTAGGGTTTGATTTTTTCATTTCATTCCACTCGTGCTCTCTGATGACGATGATGTTGACCTTGTGGTCACGCTTTAACGCTTTCATTTTTTTCTCGGTAGCCTTGTGCAACTCCTCGAACGGTGTGTTTGTCAAAGGGCATACAGCACCGGGTTCGAAACACGTCGGGCATCCGTGATAAAAACACCCCTGAAATTCCCAGACGAATGGTTTGCCACCGATTATAGCAAACCCATCCACAAAGTATGCCCCCATCTGTTTTTCGCCTTTGTTTAAAGCATGCTGAATGAAAATACCACGACGATGCGACTCCCATTCTAACCATTGGATGCTGGTGTGTGAGTATTTTTTACACAACCCTCGGTAGTTATCCGGGGAAGGTATGGCTAGAGAACGCGGCTCGAGGAAATTAGTCACAAACACCTTCATGCAGGCCGAGGCTATGGTGATACGGGAGAAGGGGTCAACACCCGTCTCGCTCGTAAACTCGGCTCTAAATTTGATGCAACCCTCACGAAGAACATTGACGTCGTTTTTACAGTAGTGTACCGCTTGTTTTTGAAAATCAAAGACCTCGCTTTTCTCATTTTGATACCACGTCTCAAACTTGGTGCGTTCAACAGGTGTCATGCGTTCTACACCGTAATTGCTGATTGCGGGGTATTTTCCGACATAATTTAAATGTTCCTCCGAACTAAATTTGTGAGGAAAATACCCCTTGGACCAGCAATCACCGAGTCCTAACGCTTTTGGCATAGCGCTAAGCGGCATGGTAAGGAAGGAAAGCGAGTCAATGTATTTTTGCAAAAAATCAGGGTCTTTAAAACAGAGAACTTTACTCCCCTGCATGATAATTAAGGGTGCTATACCCAGCCGTACCATGCCTCTCAGAATCAAGTAACCGTCAAATCCTCTCGAATTGTGGGCTATAAATGTAGATTTAAGATAACGAGGTTTCCTGAAATGATTGAGGAAAACTGTAACACAATCCAGTCCAAAAGCACACCACTCTTCTCCTTGCAGCGTCTTGGTACAGACTAGAAAGGGAATGTGAGTGTGATTGTCATCGACAAACGTCTCAAAATCATAGAATATGATATTATCATTGTGGTTTACTTCACGTGGTTGGGGTTGTATATAGCAAAGATGTCGTGTTTCAGGTGTCTCTGAGTCACTGCGAGGTAGCTCTTCTTTACATATTTGACATTTTAACTTAGGGCACGTGTGTTTAGCGATACCTGTAGCCACAGGTACATCGTAAAATAGGTTGCATTTAAGGCATTTCTTTCGCCGATCGCAGTTGCTGACGAGTTTTTCCATAACCCGGTGTTTTACCCTGTGTCTGAGGAGACATGCAGGAGAACGACACCACATGTTGCAATCCCTGCAAAGCACAGTTTTCCCCTCTATTTTTACACACCCGTTTTGTGTACAGACCAAGCAATAGCCGTCGCATTTGTGTCTGTCGGGTTTGTCGTACCCTTGGTAACAGTAGTGACAAACGTGCGGTTTTGACAAAAAACCTTTAATGTTAATGATACCGCTGTAATGATTCTGAGATAAATACAGATACAACGGATTTTCTGATTTGGGGTAATCCGTCTCGAACCGTGAGAGGGGTCGTTGGCCCTCTTCTCTGTACAGTATGACAATTTTACGACGTACCACTTTTTCAAATTCACGAATATGACTGAAAGTGACGGAAGTCTGTTCGTCTAAGCCCGCTTTTCTCTGTATTTTTTCAGCCTCCGCCACAGCCTGGCTATCTGTAAATTCAGGATGTAACAGACTTGCTAGGCTAATGGCAAAACATAGTTGATTATTCGAGTTTAATGGATTGTAAAGATAACGAGCTTTTTTTCTGCGGATTTCATGTTCCAAAAGGGTTTCGATTTTTCTTCTTACACCACCTCGAGGGTTATGTATCACCTGGACCATCACCTGTATTTCTTCATCGTTCAATATTTCAACGTTTGATTGTACCAACAGATCTAACACATCTTGAAAAGCATTCATCACAGCCCCGGCATCGTTTCGAAATGTAAATGAAGTGTGTTGATTTGCACTTTCACCGGATAACTCCAATTGAATGATATCGCCGGGTCTAGCTTCCTTAGTTACCATCTGTGTCAGCTTTTTAAGGCTCCCCAAGACTCCGCGGTAAAATGTGGCGTAATCTGTTACATCGTTGTTTTGAGGAAAAGTTAAAACGCTGGATAGTTGTATATTGTTGAATGTTTCCCTCCTCAAGACATTTACCCCATCACCCCTCTGGGTCTCATTTGAAATTGATTGGTCAGCCGTTGACGGTTGGTTCTGCATGACCCCCACCACCTCCGAAAAATCCAAACATTCCCCCGAGGGTGTCGCCCCTCCCAACACATCGTGATGCTGTGTAGAGGCTTGTGTGTTTGTGTTTGAATTTAACACATTAATATCATCTTGCAAAGACGGATCATTGTTTGGTTCCCATTCTATCTGGTTGTTTGGATCTAAATGATGATTACAAACGTCTTCATCTTCTTCAATAACTACATCTAATTCAGATGGAACTACACCCATTATATTTCTCTAAAGAAAAAAAAGAAAAAATAATTCGAATGGAACAGATATAACAAACCAGTATGTATCAAATCATGTCTGCCATCTTCATGAGAGTGCGAGCCAGTATACGATAGTACTGTTTCAGCCTTCTTCTGTTTCTATCATGTTTGTCGAGCTGGCGGGCGCATCTACGCTTCCTCCTGCGTTTGTTGCCTGTGGAAAAAAAAAAAAAAAAAAAAAAAAAAAAAAATTAATATATACCGGCTTTAACCACATGTGGCGCTGTCATCTCCACTCATGCAAGCATAGCCGGAAACAACCGCCCACCTCCGGAATCAGTCCCCGCCCATTCCCCTTAGGCGCGAAATTCATTTGAGCGAAAGACATTGGAATGAGAGGAGCTCTTTAAAGCTCCTGAGAATCTTAAAAAGCTTACAGAAAACGAGAAAAACTTACAGCGGGTGCCTGTTGGACATTCACCGTCGTTTTCGATGATTTCCCCACGGAGCAAGGATTCGATGTCTGGAGTCTTTGGCGCAATCAAGCCTTCTCTGCCTGGAATGGCCGTTGACGGACCCTCCAGCGTTAAGGGAGACCAGTGAGCAAGAGATGTAAACGGAAAATCTGTAAGTAAATATATGTATATATGTATCGTATACCGCATGTTTTTTTTCTTGTAAAAATGAGAATTATTTGACTCACCAGACTGCGATTGGGTTAAAGGGATCGCGTTGGTCTCTTCCGGCGAATCCTCTATAAAACAAAATAATGAATACACACAATATTAAATAATTCGAAGGTTTAAACACACCTCGATAATCATCTTCCAACTTTGTAAGATCGATCAAACAAAGTTCTTCGTCTTTCACTTCGTCGTCATCGGCTGTTAAAAAAAAAAAAAGGTATTACATCGTCGTACACGTGCAATGCTTTTAACGTTTAAATGCTTAAACGGAGTTAAACCATTGTCTAATAATGTGGTAAAAACGGAGGTAATGAAATGAATACAGTAAAAAAAAAAAAAAATCGGTACTTACACAAAAGGATTGGAGACTCTGTTAGGAGATCCCTTGGTGGTGGGTGAATTTCAACTCGATGTTCGACTGTTTTTAGTTCGAATAAATACTTATTATAGTAACATTAAACAGACGTGTTACAAGGAATGAAAAAAAAAAAAAAAGAAATTACCTTTCATTTTGCAAATCGCGGTTACACTGTGTTCTGCTCTAGTTCTCCATCTGTTTAAATATGTTTTCGTGAGGTATGGAAGTTGTTTCAGACGGTCGTAAACATTTAAACGGTCAAATGGGTGGCCAGTTTCTATTCATACGAAATTCTCAAGCTCCCATAAAAACTGAACCCTCCTTTGTACCCCAAACTGACCTGTTGATTCAAACGGTCATAAACATTTAAACTGTCAGATGGGAGGTCAGTAAAAACTGAACCCTCCTTTTGTCCCCCAAACTGACCTGTTGTTTCAAACGACCGTAAAGACCAGTTGCTACGTGACACTGTGTTCTGCGATAGTTTTTTCCATCTGTTTAAATATGTTTTCGTGAGGTACGGAAGTTGTTTCAGTGCGTACGAATGTGTGTGTGTGTGTGTGTGTGTGTGTGTGTGTGTGTGTGTGTGTGTGTGTGTGTGTGTGCGTGTGTGCGTGTGTGCGTGTGTGCGTGTGTGCGTGCGTGCGTGCGTGCGTGCGTGCGTGCGTGCGTGCGTGCGTGCGTGCGTGCGTGCGTGCGTGTGTGTGTGTGTGTGTGTGTGTGTGCGTGTGTGTGCGTGTGTGTGCGTGTCCACCAAAAACTTCCCAATCCACGATAGATAACGATGGAAATATCGAGAAAGGGCTTCCGTCTCTTCTTTCTTTTAGCTGAAATAAGCAGATATCCCCCATTTCGTATCTGAATACAAATCCAAAAGATCCCTCCCCTTCCAAATCCCATTTCTCACGCAAAGATTCGGTCGGCGGCATCTGAATACGATTTAGAAACACTCGACTTTTTTGCGGAGCGTCAATGTAAGTTTTATTATTTTTATAAATCGAAACAGGCGTTTCACTAATCATGACCGAATCGAACAAAGTCTTTACGCTAACGTATAAAGCTCCAAATAATGACTAAGCCTTACACTGCCCTTTTGTACCCCTCGTGTGTGTGTGTGTGTGTGTGTGTGTGTGTGTGTGTGAAGTGCGTGCGTGTCCACATCTCCACACGTAACATTCCCAGCCATCAATACATCGAAATCTGGAAGTTGTTTCAAACGATCGTAAACATTTAAACTATCAAATATATGGTCACATGCTGCTCAGATGACATTGCTTTCTTAAAAAAAACTGATCCCTCCTCTGTTCCCTGTCAGGTCTTAACTCCACCCTCTTCCTGGTTTAACCACTCCCACCGCAGGTCTTAACTCTGCCCTCTTTCTGTTTAAAACTCCACCCTCTTCCTGGTTTAACCACTCCCACCGCAGGTCTTAACTCCACCCTCTTCCGGGTAAGCCACACCCACTTGACCTTGATATTTGAACCTGACATTTGAACCTGACCTTTAACCTTGACCTTTAACCTTGACCCCTCATAAATCATTAACCTTTGAACTTGACCCCTCATAAATCATTGACCTTTGACCTTGAGGGTCATAAATCATTGTTTTATGGGGGGTCATAAATCACTTTTGACTAAAGGTAGGGACTTAACTTCTCTGTTGTGCTGTACAATAACCGGGACGGGATACAAAAACTAGGACCAACTTTTGGCTTTTTTGTTGTTGCTGAAAACTATTGTATATATATATATATATATATATATATATATATATATATATATATATATATATATATATATATATATATATATGTATTATTTGTTTCTTTCATGCAGGTATTGATAACTTCCTGCTTCACAAGATAGATGCGGATAACATATTTATCCCTTTTATTTTTTTTATTTAAATTTAAATGTAGTTTGTGCACACCTGGATGTAAGAGAGTCTCAAAGGCGCATTTTCCAAACTTTAGGTAGATTTGTCATGACAAAAGCCAATGTATTTTAACGGTGGTAAAGGGCTGGTTGTAATACGACATCATTTCTATGATGACATAACAGAACACTTTGACCTTTAAACTTTTTTCACTTTTTTGTTGCTGGTTTGGGTCAGCTGGGTCCCTGGATAGGGGGTCCAGACTGAGGCCAAGGGGGAAAAAAACCTCATAGCCATAGCATACATGAGTATGTGTGTAAGAGGGAAACATCAAAGAACACAATAGACATTAAAAGACCAGAGCTGATGCAACCAGACATTTCTACATACAGCTACAAAAGTAAAACAACAGAAAAAAAACAAACATACACACTGTGGTGGCCTCTGTGGTGTTCCATGCCATTTTCTGCTGGGATGGGGGGAGCATGGCCAGAGACAGGAGCAAACCCAACAAAGCAACCAAGAGAGCTGACTCCACCCTCGGCCGCCCACCAACTCTGGGCCAGTGTCCAGTCTGCATGGATGAGTGAGAATTCGTCTAAAGAGACCGAAGTGTCCGATACCTGCTCATCCAGCCAAGACACTGTGAAACTTGTCCGTCCGCAGCCCTGTCTCTACATCCACATCTCCTCCAGTCTCTCCAAACTGACTCTGGTGTGGCAGAGACCCAGCAGCTGGTCTCTATGGCCAAAAGGCTCTCGGGAGGCAGATCCAGAAGTTCACAAAAGTGCACCGCAGAAGTCACGAAAGTACCACCCCTTGTCACACAGCCCCAAAGGGTCCCGAACCAAATGGCAAAAAAACCCCACATGAAAACAAGAGGGAAACATCAGGAACACGAAAGGATGATACAAGAGCACATAGCTCCTACCACCAGCGGCGCCATCTAGGGAAAAAACTGTTGTGGTGATGCTGGCTTTGCAGGTGGCTGATAATATTCGATGTGTTGACACTCGATTTTTTTTCCCGTTTCGCTGAATTTTTCAGAACATTTGATGCAAATAACACGTGAGGCGTCATCCCCTGAAACAGTGAAGGAATCCAACTTGATCAACGCCATGTTTAATTTACAATCAAGTTTTACAGCACGGCAATCCATCCATCTATCCTTTTTCTACCGCTTATTCCCTTTGGGGTCACGGGGGGCGCTGGTGCCTATCTCAGCTACAACCGGACGGAAGGCGGGGTACACCCTGGACAAGTCGCCACCTCATCACAGGGCCAACACAGATAGACAGACAACATTCACACTCACATTCACACACTAGGGCCAATTTAGTGTTGCCAATCAACCTATCCCCAGGTGCATGTCTTTGGAAGTGGGAAGAAGCTGGAGTACCCGGAGGGAACCCACACATTCACGGGGAGAACATGCAAACTCCACACAGAAAGACCCCGAGCCCGGGATTGAACCCAGGATTACTCAGGACCTTCGTATTGTGAGGCAGACGCACTAACCCCTAGTACAGGTAATCACGCCTCATTGGAGCTTTTTTTTTTTATCGGTCATCAGAGCAATTTTTTTTTTTATAATGTTATTGGATTTATCCGTATGACTACATAATTCCTCCAAATCGGCCCGATAAATATTGTGCGCCCCGTTTTGTTCAAAAACAAGAAGTACCCCTGTATCCGTACTTCAGTCCTTTATTGTAGGTTGTTAATAAATACTGTTTCGATGTGAAATATTGTTTCTTTTACGTACAACTATTTAAACATGTGTTCATTCCAGTAATAGGTTAAAGTGTTTTTCATTTGACTTTTAAAAAATATGTAAGAAAAATAAAAGACCCATTCCTAATCCTAACTGTAATAGAGCAAACCAACTCATTAGGATAAAAAGTTTAGGTTACCATAAGGAGCCAGGTGTCAAAGTTTACAAGTAGAAGTGTCCTGATCTGAACTTGATATTGGAGCCTTGAGTATTGGCCGTACATAATCGTATTTTTTTATAGTGTGGAATGTTAGAAGGAATGTTTGATCAAGTGAAATTACTGAGAGGACAATGACAGGTATGCTAAACAGTAACCTAAGATTTATGCTTTGGAAATGGAGTGGTAATTTGTTTTTTGGTGACAATTGGTGGTCACAATTAATTAAATTGAGGGCATAACGCAGTAAATTGAATCATGCAAACACATTTTTTACTGGATATTTTCTCTTGGGCTTCTGCCTCATATACTTAGTATCTCTAAGTCAGGGGTCGGGAACCTTTTTGGCTGAGAGAGCCAAAAAGCCAAATATTTTAAAATGTATTTCCGTAAGAGCCATATAATATATTTTTTTAACACTGAACACAACTAAACGCGTACATTTTTAAGTAAGACCAACATTTCTAGAGTATATTAGGTCTCTTCCATCCACCCATCCATCATCTTCCGCTTATCCGAGGTCGGGTTGGAGGGGCAACAGCCTAAGCAGGGAAACCCAGACTTCCCTCTCCCCAGCCACTTCGTCTAGCTCTTCCCAGGGGATCCCGAGGCGTTCCCAGGCCAGCCGGGAGACATAGTCTTCCCAACGTGTCCTGGGTCTTCCCCGTGGCCTCCTACCGGTTGGACGTGCCCGAAACACCTCCCTAGGGAGGCGTTCGGGTGGCATCCTGACTAGATGCCCGAACCACCTCATCTGGCTCCTCTCCATGTGGAGGAGCAGCGGCTTTACTTTGAGTCCCTCCCGGATGGCAGAGCTTCTCACCCTATCTCTAAGGGAGAGCCCTGCCACACGGCGGAGGAAACTCATTTTGGCCGCTTGTACCCGTGCTCTTATCCTTTCGGTCATGACCCAAAGCTCTTGACCATAGGTGAGGATGGGAACGTAGATCGACCGGTAAATTGAGAGCTTTGCCTTCCGGCTCAGCTCCTTCTTCACCACAACGGATCGGTACAACGTCCGCATTACTGAAGACGCCGCACCGATCCGCCTGTCGATCTCACGATCCACTCTTCCCTCACTCGTGAACAAGACTCCTAGGTACTTGAACTCCTCCACTTGGGGTAGGGTCTCCTCCCCAACCCGGAGATGGCATTCCACCCTTTTCCGGGCGAGAACCATGGACTCGGACTTGGAGGTGCTGATTCTCATTCCGGTCGCTTCACACTCGGCTGCGAACCGATCCAGCGAGAGCTGAAGATCCCGGTCAGATGAAGCCATCAGGACCACATCATCTGCAAAAAGCAGAGACCTAATCCTGCGGGTACCAAACCGGAACCCCTCAACGCCTTGACTGCGCCTAGAAATTCTGTCCATAAAAGTTATGAACAGAATCGGTGACAAAGGACAGCCTTGGCGGAGTCCAACCCTCACTGGAAATGTGTTCGACTAACTGCCGGCAATGCGGACCAAGCTCTGGCACTGATCGTACAGGGAACGGACCGCCACAATAAGACAGTCCGATACCCCATACTCTCTGAGCACTCCCCACAGGACTTCCCGAGGTTCACGGTCGAATGCCTTCTCCAAGTCCACAAAGCACATGTAGACTGGTTGGGCAAACTCCCATGCACCCTCAAGAACCCTGCCGAGAGTATAGAGCTGGTCCACAATTCCACGACCAGGACGAAAACCACACTGTTCCTCCTGAATCCGAGGTTCGACTATCCGACGTAGCCTCCTCTCCAGTACACCTGAATAAACCTTACCGGGAAGGCTGAGGAGTGTGATCCCACGATAGTTGGAACACACCCTCCGGTCCCCCTTCTTAAAGAGAGGAACCACCACCCCGGTCTGCCAATCCAGAGGTACCGCCCCCGATGTCCACGCGATTCTGCAAAGTCTTGTCAACCAAGACAGCCCCACAGCATCCAGAGCCTTTAGGAACTCCGGGCGGATCTCGTCCACCCCTGGGGCCTTGCCACCGAGGAGCTTTTTAACAACCTCAACGACCTCAGCCCCAGAAATAGGAGAGTCCACCACAGACTCCCCAGGCACTGCTTCCTCATCGGAATACGTGTTGGTGGGATTGAGGAGGTCTTCAAAGTATTCCTTCCACCTATCCACAACATCCGCAGTTGAGGTCAGCAGAACACCATCCGCACCATACACGGTGTTGATAGTGCACTGCTTCCCCTTCCTGAGGCGGCGGACGGTGGTCCAGAATCCCTTCGAAGCCGTCCGGAAGTCGTTTTCCATAGCTTCCCCGAACTCCTCCCATATCCGAGTTTTTGCCTCCACGACCGCTGAAGCTGCACACCGCTTGGCCTGTCGGTACCTGTCCACTGCCTCCGGAGTCCTATGAGCCAAAAGGACCCGATAGGACTCCTTCTTCAGCTTGACGGCATCCCTCACCGCTGGTGTCCACCAAGGGGTTTTAGGATTGCCGCCCCGACAGGCACCAACTACCTTGCGGCCACAGCTCCGATCCGCCGCCTCGACAATAGAGGTGCGGAACATGGTCCACTCGGACTCAATGTCCAGCACCTCCCTCGTGACATGTTCAAAGTTCTTCCGGAGGTGGGAATTGAAACTTTGTCTGACAGGAGACTCTGCCAGACGTTCCCAGCAGACCCTCACAATGCGTTTGGGCCTCCCAGGTCTGTCCGGCATCCTCCCCCACCATCGCAGCCAACTCACCAGCAGGTGGTGATCGGTAGGAAGCTCCGCCCCTCTCTTCACCCGAGTGTCCAAAACATGAGGCCGCAAATCCGATGACACAACTACAAAGTCGATCATGGAACTGCGGCCTAGGGTGTCCTGGTGCCAAGTGCACATATGGACACCCTTATGTTTGAACATGGTGCTTGTTATGGACAAACTGTGACGAGCACAAAAGTCCAATAACAAAACACCACTCGGGTTCAGATCCGGGCGGCCATTCTTCCCAATCACGCCTCTCCAGGTTTCACTGTCGTTGCCAACGTGAGCGTTGAAGTCTCCCAGTAGGACAAGGGAATCACCCGGGGGAGCACTTTCCAGTACTCCCTCGAGTGTTCCCAAAAAGGGTGGGTACTCTGAACTGCTGTTTGGTGCATAAGCACAAGCAACAGTCAGGAACCGTCCCCCCACCCGAAGGCGGAGGGAGGCTACCCTTTCGTCCACTGGGTTGAACTCCAACCTACAGGCTTTGAGCCGGGGGGAAACAAGAATTGCCACCCCAGCCCGTCGCCTCTCACTGCCGGCAACGCCAGAGTGGAAGAGGGTCCAATCCCTCTCGAGAGAAGTGGTAACAGAGCCCTTGCTGTGCGTCGAAGTGAGTCCGACTATATCCAGCCGGAATTTCTCGACTTCGCGCACTAGCTCAGGCTCTTTCCCCCCCAGTGACGTGACGTTCCATGTCCCAAGAGCTAGCTTCTGTAGCCGAGGATCGGACCGCCAAGTGCCCTGCCTTCGGCTGTCGCCCAGCTCACATTGCACCCGACCTCTATGGCCCCTGCTATGGGTGGTGAGCCCATTGGAGGGGTGACCCACGTTGCCTCTTCGGGCTGTGCCCGGCCGGGCCCCATGGGAACAGGCCCAGCCACCAGGCGCTCGCCATCGTGCCCCACCTCCGGGCCTGGCTCCAGAGGGGGGCCCCGGTGACCCGCGTCCGGGCAAGGGAAATCTGGGTCCATGATTTTTCTTCTTCATAAAGGTCTTCGAGCTGCTCTTTGTCTGATCCCTCACCTAGAACCTGTTTGCCTTGGGAGACCCTACCAGGGGGCTTTATGCCCCCGGACAACATAGCTCCTAGGATCATTGGGACACGCAAACTCCTCTACCACGATACGGTTGCCGCTCAGGTCTCTTATTCTTTGTAATAACATTGTTATTCTGAAGCTAACTCTGGATGGGGCGTGGCCCGCGGGCCTGCAGAGAACTGGGGTGTGCCAGGACCGGCCTCAAAATCAGCGAGAGCTGCGTAGATGGCCCACCTGAGCCTTGTTATCTAATCACCTGTCGCTCTGTTATAAGCAGCAGCCAGGAAGAGAGACGGGGTTGGGGCTGGAGCCAGAGCGCGAGCGAGAACGAAAGAGAAAAATACAATTGCTGGAAAGCAACTGAGAGACTTATTGAAAAATAAAACAATATTGTAACCCTGAAACGGGCTCTCATGTCGGTGCTTGGTGGTCTGAAGAACCCCCAGGAGGACAAGCCCCACACTAACCAATAATAAATAAATAACTTCTTAACGCAACTTCTTGAACATGTGCGGTAGTAAACGGATGGATGGACTAAAAATGCATGAGAATGTTTTATGTTTTGAACATTATTTTTAACACTTATTACAAGTGGAATTATTCATTACTTATCATGTTAAGCAATGTCAGCTCAGATTTATCCGAGAGCCAGATGCAGTCATCAAAAGAGCCACATCTGGCTCGCGAGCCATAGGTTCCCTACCCCTAATATGCAATATGTAATATGCAACTACAGCAGAATATTATTGCTTATTGTGGGGATGCGAAACCGATGGGCCGACAGCAGGGTAGCACAAACTGTGGTCCTCCTCAAGATGGCGGCCAGGACGCGGAGTATGCAATGGAACGGAGAGGAGGGGCGTGCCTGGAGAGACGCTGCAGCAATCAGAGCCAGGTGCGTAAAACACACACCGGCTCTCAATCAGCGCATCTCCTCCTGCTGTATAAAAGGGGAGAAGGAGGAACAATCGGGTCGGAAGTATGAGAACCAGCAAAAAGACCTGAAGAGCGAGAACGATCGAGAGCGAGCCGAAGACAGAGACGAAGACGCGGCAGACTGAAGTCGAGGAGGAGCGAGCAGGAAGTGGCTGAAAAGCGATCTGACCGAAAAGACGCAAGTTTTATTGAAAAATAAACAAGAGTCAAACCTGCTGAGCGATGTCCTTCATCTATGGTCCATGCAACCCGCACGATGGCGGCAGGAAGCCGTCCACACTTATATTCATAAATGTCATGTTTTGGACTGCAACATTGTTCAAATAAAGACACTTATTACGTATGTCTAGCTTGCGTGCTTTTGTGCGCTTAATTATTGTGTTACTGCTCTGGGCTTCACGGTGGCAGAGGGGTTAGTGCGTCTGCCTCACAATACGAAGGTCCTGAGTAGTCCTGGGTTCAATCCTGGGCTCGGGATCTTTCTGTGTGGAGTTTGCATGTCCTCCCCGTGACTGCGTGGGTTCGCTCCGGGTACTCCGGCATCCTCCCACTTCCAAAGACATGCACCTGGGGATAGGTTGATTGGCAACACTAAATTGGCCCTAGTGTGTGAATGTGAGTGTGAATGTTGTCTGTCTATCTGTGTTGGCCCTGCAATGAGGGGGCGACTTGTCCGTGGTGTACACCGCCTTCCACCAGATTGGATGCTCTGTAGCTACTAACTCCTATTAGCTAATGGCCTACCGTGTACGGCTTCTGTAAATGACTTTAATAAAATAGAAGGAAAAAACAACCTTGTTTGCTCATTGGAGGGCATTTAGGCCCCTTCTACACTAAGGTTATCCAGGGTAAATCTCACCTAACTTTCTCTTTGTCCACACACACAATGGTCGTTTAAGACCCCCTCCCCCTAATACGCATAGTGGAAAATGCGCACATCATAGTAACCTCCAGTGTTGCTTTGTGTGCTACTTCTTAAATGTAACTTATTTGAACAATATCCAGTGTTGTGGAATTTCAATTAACTGGAATCCAGTGTGCTGTGGCACCCTATTGTAGTGAATCACACCTGAGCCATCATAAATTAATCAAATCTTTATTTGACACAATAGTACACAATGTGATAAAGAACATTTTAATCAATCTCGGGATCTCGATATCTGGTCAGGACACTCCTCACTTTTTGTCTTCACCTTCATTATCCATTTGTTTTTCGTGACTTAATATACTCTGGACTTAGACCTTGAGTCCGCGACATACATGGTAGTCTTCCCTGGACGGCCAGGTAATACAAAACACACGCTACCATTTTTATCACATCCACGAGAGCCCGCATTCTCGTTGACTCTCCTTCGACAAACGGACAAAGTTTTTTGTTAAGTAGAATCACAGCTGACCTCGACAATTTATTCTTGCCGTCTAAAAAGTGTTGTATCCGAAATAGCTGCAATCGCTTTCTTGAAAGGTATTCATGTGTGATTTCCACAAGTGTCTGTTCATACGGAAGGAGAAACACGGGCATGTCTGGATGACTCGCCTTCATATTTCCAGTGGTTACCTTCGAGTTACGAAACCGCTTTATTATGAAGCTGGCTGTGGCCTGTTCTTTCTGACGTCACTTCCTGTGTGGGGTGCGGTCTTTTTGGTGTCACTTCCTCTCCGAACTCAGTTTGTAAACGATCAATGAGTCCATACAAAGCTGAGAGCCGGAGATTCAAGAAAAACACGACGCACTTACCCGTGTAAACAATTGAGGGGGACCTCAAACGATAGTTTAGTGTGGCTGAAATGGGGCTCAGGCTAAATAATTATTCGTTTAAGGCATGGGTGTCAAACTTTGGCCCGCGGGCCAAATCTGGCTCGGCGTGTAATTTAATTTGGCCCTTGAGGCAATATCAATTTAGCATCAGAGCTGGCCCGCCGGTGTTATACAGCGTTGGTGCCGCTGTAACACCGCATTCGCCGCTAATACTTGCCAACCCTCCTAATTTTCCCGGTAGACTCCCGAAGTTCAGTGCCCCTCCCGAAAATCTCCCGGGGCAACCATTCTCCCGAATTTCTACCGATTTCCACCTGGACAACTATATTGGGGTCGTGCATTTAAGGCACTGCCTTTAGCGTTCTCTACAACCTGTGGTCACGTCCGCTTTTCCTCCATACTAACAGCGTGTCACATAATATTTGTGGCTTTTACACACACACACACACACACACACACATGCTCAAGTGAATGCAAAGCATACTTGGTCAACAGCCATACAGGTCACTCTGAGGGTGGCCGTATAAACAACTTTAGCACTGTTACAAATATGTGCCACACTGTGAACCCACACTAAACAAGAATGACAAACACATTTCGGGTGAACTTCCGCTCCGTAACACAACAGAATAAATACCCAGAACCCCCTGCAGCACTAACTCTTCCGGGAAACTTCCAGCAAACTTTATTCATACATTTTCTCTTGTTACTTCAAGGCTTGAATGTTTGGTTCATTCATTATTGTTATTTTATTTTCAAATGTATTATTAGCCTGTGGAAAAAAATTGATATTTACCTCAGAAGATTGCAAATAGAAAAAAAAGGAATACCATTTTTATTAAAATTGTATTTGATACGCCATAGATATTTTTTTAATTATTGTTATTATTATTTGAAACTGGATCTTGCATGTCACTAAAGTTATATAAGCCTTGCTTGTTCAATATTTAATGCAAAACTTGTATGGGTCCCTATTAAAAGGTTACTTTGTTCAACCTTGGCCCGCGGCTTTGTTCCGTTTAAAATTTTCGCCCACTCTGTGTTTGAGTTTGACACCCCTGGTTTAAGGGGTTATCCGGCCTAGTGTAGACATAGCCTTAGATGTTAGGTGGATGTCCAGCCTTGTACAAATGAAGACTTTAGATGATTTAGATTTTTACTGATATTGTATCAATATTGGATGGGGACACCCCTTGCAACAAGTAAGTTTGTACAACATTGTTGTATTGAAAGTAGGTGTAAGAAGGACATCAACTAACTAAGACATGCACTTAAGATCATGTCCCAAAATATGTAGAGAATCCGGCCTTTGAAGAATATGTCTGTCCAATTCTGAAATGAACCAATCCGTAGGATATGGAGTTTTTACTGTTGAGTGTGTTTTAGTGCTGTCTTTTCAAACTTGTGTTGAAGGGATAGGTTGATCGGCAACACTAAATTGGCCCTATTGTGTGAATGTTGTCTGTCTATCTGTGCTGGCCCTGCGATGAGGTGGTGACTTGTCCAGGGTGTACGCGGCCTTCCGCCTAATTGTA
Organism: Nerophis ophidion; assembly: GCF_033978795.1. Lineage (NCBI taxonomy): Eukaryota > Metazoa > Chordata > Actinopteri > Syngnathiformes > Syngnathidae > Nerophis > Nerophis ophidion. The sequence continues at coordinate 67,173,719 of NC_084613.1, read as the reverse complement.
GCTGAGATAGGCACCAGCGCCCCACTCGACCCCAAAGGAAATAAGCGGTAGAAAATAGATGGATGGATGGATGAGGCAGAACCAAATCAGTGTTCATATTCAACATTTTGTACGAGTCCCTGCATCCTGAGAGCACTTGTATTTACAACTAAAACTATGTAGTTGCACGGAATGGTTAAGTTTGCAGTGATTCGGTCCTCAAGTCCCCTACTCAGTGGCATAGTGGTTAGAGTGTCCACCCTGAGATCGGTAGGTTGTGAGTTCAAACCCCGGCCGAGTCATACCAAAGACTATAAGAAAATGGGACCCATCGCCTCCCTGCTTAACACTTAGCATCAAGGGTTGGAATTGGGGGTGAAATCACCATAAATGATTCCCGGGTGCGGCACCACTGCTGCCCACTGCTCCCTTCACCTCCGAGGGGTGATCAAGGGAATGGGTCAAATGCAGAGGACACACCTAGTGTGTGTGTGTGACAATCATTGGTACTTTAACTTTTAACTTTAAGTCAATTAGATCAAACATTTCCAAAAACAGCAGAACAATCTTCCATCTCCAAATTGGTACATGAAACACATACCTCTTGTACACAAAGTATCCTAGAGATCGTTCTTACATAAACAGAGGTCTAATATACTTGCTACACTACAGTTGCGATGATATTCCACAGTCAGCATTCAATGGGTTCACACAGCTGTTTGAGCTGTTTCAGGTCGAAGCAGTGATAAATCTGGGAAAAAGCTAGCCTCGGTAATGGACTCCAGAAGGAGTCCGTGAGTTAAACACTGATGAGCAATGGAAACTGCGGTCAGCATGTGAGCAGTTTGAACTGTCTAACAGGCGTGGGCAATATGGGAGGAAGGAAACAGCCAAATGTTCCGAGGCCCGGCCACGGGCCTATTTTTGGAGTGAGATGCTGGAGGGAGAAAAGAGGAGGGGGCATGCAGGCCCAGCTGTGCAGGAGTTGGAACATTGCATGTGGCTGCTGAAAGAAGACGCACAAAGTCAGCAGAACGAGAAGTCTGCAGAGACGCTATACTTGCACAGAGGCACCGTCGACTTAGAAACTTTAATGTCGGGTGTGCCTTTTTTGTTTTTGTGTATATAAAGAGTAAGGGGTCTTCATAATATAGCCACCATTGCGTAACCCCCTGGAGATGTGGTTAGAAATAGCTTGTTCACCGGATCTTTTCTTCCCTGTGTGTCTGTTGTAGTGCATGAAGAACCCAGCAGGCTATTTAACTTCATCGGATGCTTTTATTGTTTGGACAAACTTGAAATGTGTGATTAATATACACTATATTGCTAAGAGTATTTGGCCACCCATCCAAATGATGAAAATCAGGTGCCCTAATCATTTGGCCCGGTGTATGAAATCCAGCAGCTGGGCATGGATACTGTTTCAACAAACATTTGTGAAAGAATGGGCCGTTCTCAGTGATTTCCAGAGTGAAACTCTCATAGGATCCTGCCTGTGCAACAAATCCAGTCGTGAAATTTCCTCGCTCCTAAATATTCCAAAGTCAACTTTGTTAGAAGAAAAGTGAAAAGTTGGGGATCAACAGCAAGTCAGCCACCAACTGACAGAGAGGGGTCAGCAGATGCAGAAGCACATAGTGCAAAGACTTTCAGCACAGTCAGTTGCTACAGAGCCCTAAACTTCATGCGACCTTCCAATTAGCCCACGTACAGTACGCAGAGAGCTTCATGGAATGGGTTTCCATGGTCTAGCAGCTGTATCTTAGCCATACATCATTAAGTGCAATGCAAAGCGTGGGATGCGGTGGTGTAAAGTACGTCGCCACTGGACTCTAGAACAGTGGTTCTTAACCTGGGTTCGATCGAACCCTAGGGGTTTCGGTGAGTCGGCCTCAGGGGTTCGGCGGAGCCAGTCAAGACACACCTGACTCATCCATACTTGCCAACCTTGAGACCTCCGAATTCGGGAGATGTGGGGAGTGGGGGTTGAGGTGGAGGGGGGAGTGCGTGGTTGAGGTGGGCGGAGTTTGGTGGTAGCGGTGGTGTATATTGTAGATTCCGAAAGAGTTATTGCTGAAAGGGATTATGGGTATTTACGGTGCGGATGTTCTCCCGTAATGTGTTTGTCACTCTTGTTTGGTCAGTGTTCACAGTGTGGTGCGTATTTGTAACAGTGTTAAAGTTGTTTACATGGCCACCCTCTGTGTGAACTGTATGGCTGTTGACCAATTATGCCTTGCATTCACTTATGTGTGTGTAAAACCCACAAAAATTGTGTGAATGCGCCGACACGCCGTTGTATGGAGGAAAATCGGACGTGACGACAGGTTGTAGAGGACGCTAAAGGAGAATGGTTGCCCCGAGAGATTTTTGGGAGGGGCAAAGGAATTTGGGATTCCCTCTGAAAAATCGGGAGGGTTGGCAAGTAATGACTCATCGTGTAAATAAAAACTTCTCCATATATGGATACGGATACGACAACAGCAGAAGTCACAATGATTTGGAGGTGTGTAATTTGTTGTGAGTTAATGCACGGTTCATTTTGTACACCAGGAAAAAAAACATATCACTTTGTCTTGAATTTGAAAAAAAATGTGAATAAATTCACAAAAGAAGGGTTCGGTGAATGCGCGTATGAAACTGGTGGGGTTTGGAACCTCCAACAAGGTTAAGAACCACTGCTCCAGAACAGTAGAGGCTAGTTCTCTGGACTGGTGAGTTCCCCTTTTCCATCTGGCAATCTGATGGACCAGCCTGGATTTGGAGGTTGCCGGGAGAACGCTACATTTTGGACTGCATTGCGCCGAGTGTGAAATTTGGTGGAGGAGGAATTATGTGTGGGGTTGTTTTTCAGGAGTTGGGCTTTGCCCCTTAGTTCCAGTGAAAGGAACTTTGAATGCTCCAGGATACCAAAACATTTTGGACAATTCCATGGGATGACACTTCAAGTTCATATGTGACTAAAGGCAGGTGGCCCAATAATTTTGGCAATATAGTGTACATTGACATGTAATTGTTAAAAACACTAGCTCACATGCTTGCTAGGCACTTATTTATATTTGCTTCTGCCGGAAGATCATGTATTGTTGGCCGTCTGTTAATTAGTTAGATCGGGCCACATGCAACTCTTGCGGAAATGAAAAAAAAAAAGTTTTTTGCTGTAATATTTGTTAGAAATTGTGAGAAAGCCCACTCTTTAATATGTCCTACTAATTTCAGCAACCATTGAACTCACCATTGTGTGGACTGTGACTCAACAGTTTGTTTACATGTACAACTTTCCCGGACGCTGCCACAGAAATACGTGTTTTATGCCACTCCTTCCTTGTCTTAATTTTGTCCACCAAACGTTTTATGCTTTGCGTGAATGCACAAAGGTGAGCTTTGTTGATGTTGTTGACTTGTTGGCATGCTAATCAGACATATTTGGTTACTGCACTACTGCAAACTAATCGATGCTAACACACTATTTAGGCCAGTGTATATACATTTTGCATTATTATGCCTCATTTGTAGCTATATTTGAGCTCATTTAATTTCCTTTACTTATGTGTATTTAGTTTATCTTTCCATGTTTCGTGACACATTTTCTGTATGTAATATTGGCTTCCATTCTGATAGTTGTTTGTGCGCCATCTTGTCCCAGACCACAGCAAATTTTAGCCAGCTTGCAAAGATTGTAATACATCCATTAGAAGAAGACAGCCTGACCTTTACCTTAACTTGAACACACACATCTATACCTTTGGCCATTTCCAGGAGTTATCTAGCCTTCTTAGAAGTTTTATTAATGTTTTCCAATGTTGTAAAAATGTTTTGAATAAATATTACATTTCAAGATTTCTGTCAACAAAGATTTCCGTCAGCCATGGTCACTTTGATAGTAGGCTAATATGGCTAATTAGCCACTTACATCATGTGTTGCCATCATCATAACACTTATACAAGTCTTTTAATTTTTTGTACTTTTTTGTGTTTGTGGTCCAATATGGCTCTTGCAACATATTGGGCGGCTGACCACTGAGTTGTATAGTCAGCAACATAACTCAAAAAAATTTTGGGGCGGATCTTGATAAAACTTTCAAGAAAATGTCAGAAATGTGATATGAAGAAGTGATTCGATTTTGGGGGGTGATCTGGATTATTTCAACTTCAGTTTGTTACCTAACGTTCACGTTACTTTTATGAGCGTATGCTCGCGGCGCGCCTCCTCCCACAGGGAAAAAGAGAATGGATGACTGACAAGATGGTTCTTTTAATTCTGCTGACACCCATGTCAACCCTTTTGCAGACTGTTTGGAAGCGACAGATGAACAAAACAGGACATGACCATTTTATTTAACAAACAGTTCTACCCTTCAATTCGCTGGGGTTAGCTTGTCTGTGAGTTAACAACGTGGCTCAGTTACTTTGTGGAAATGTCAAACATTTAATAAAGAACAAGTGATTACATTTTGGAGATGATCCAGAGATTTTTTTTTTTAACTTTTCTTTACTATTGGGATAAAGGTCCAGGCGGAGGTCTATGCTATCCGAGTGCTTTTCTAGTTGATTTATTGCCGGGGTGACATGCTCAATCGCAGAGGGTGCCAAAATTCAAAGCGCACTTTAGATTGCGGGCCAAACAGGATTAACTAAACCCACTCTTTTGCAGATTTTTTAACGCATCGTCTACATATTTTAAGCTTTTTCAAGCTAAACAATTGTGAAATAAAATATCAGCATAGATGTGACCAAATAAATCAACCACTGATAGGCTCAGCTTCAGGCAGCGATACTATATTGGATTCAAAGATTGTAAACGGGACTATATGGTTATTTTATGACAAGAGGGCCCTCATAATGTAAAAAAAACAAAAAAACATTAAGAGGCAGTTTGTTTATGCTCTCACTATGAAAAATTATTTTAAATGAGCAAAAATTCCTTTACCACGGTCAGGCCCAGTACCAATTAACAGCGAACACGAGGGTTTACTGCAAGGGTGTCAAACTCATATTAGCTCAGGGGCCGCATGGAGGAAAATCTGAGCACACACGGGCCAGACTATTAAAATCATGGCAATAAAACTGAAAAAAAAAAAGACAACTTCATATTGTTTTCTTTGTCTTACTTTGGCCAAAAATAGAACAAACACATTCTGGAAATATTACAATAAAAATATATTTTTTTAAACTACTGGCAGCGGTAAAGTTCATATCCATGAAAGAAAGAAGAAAGTGAATGAATGTTTATAACTGAATATATTAACGTATGCATAAAAATGTTTTTTCTTTTGTATTATTTTTTGGGGTGAATTTAGTAACGTTTACAACCTTTTTCCAAAACGCAATATAGAATGTGAGATATAACAGGATAATAATCTATAATAATGAATCATTTGTTTTCAAAACACTTACAAAAAAGTGGGACCCCAAAAATGTACTGTTGGACCCCGTTTTTGTGACTTGATGGGGTCACTGGGACCCCATTTTGAAAATTCCTAGCGCCAACACCGATGGAGTATTGGTGCGTGCAAAACAGTAGCAGGCGGCTGTGGCCTGCTGGCCGGTTCTAATCATATTTGCAACCTTGAGACCTCCGAATTTGGGAGTTGGGGGGTAAGTGGTACCTGTGGGTTTACTGTAGCATCCCGGGATAGTTAGTGCTGAAAGGGATTCTGGGTATTTGTTCAGTTGTGTTACGGTACAAATGTTCTCCCGAAATGCGTGTGTCATTCTTGTTTGGCGTGGGTTCACAGTGTGGCACATATTTGTAACAGTCTTAAAGTTGTTTATATAGCCACCCTCAGTGTGACCTGTATGCCTGTTGACCAAGTATGCTTGCATTCACTTGTGTGTGAGAATCTATAGATGTTGTGTGACTGCGCCAGCACGCTGTGTTACGGTACGAATGTTCTCCCGATATGTGTGTGTCATTCTTGTTTGGTGTGGGTTCACAGTGTGGCGCCTATTTGTAACAGTCTTAAAGTTATTTATACGACCACCCTCAGTGTCACCTGTATGGCTGTTGACCAAGTGTGCTTGCATTTACGTGTGTGTGTGTGAAACTCCATAGATGTTGTGTGACTGCGCCAGCACGCTGTGTTACGGTACAAATGTTCTCCCGAAATGTGTGTGTCATTCTTGTTTGGTGTGGGTTCACAGTGTGGCGCCTATTTGTAACAGTCTTAAAGTTGTTTATACGACCACCTTCAGTGTGACCTGTATGGCTGTTGACCAAGTATGCTTGCATTCACTTGTGTGTGTGAAAATCCATAGATGTTGTGTGACTGCGCCAGCACGCTGTGTTATGGTACAAATATTCTCCCAAAATGTGTGTGTTATTCTTGTTTGGTGTGGGTTCACAGTGTGGCACATATTTGTAACAGTCTTAAAGTTGTTTGTATGGCCACCCTCAGTGTGACATGTATGCCTGTTGACCAAGTATGCATGCATTCACTTGTGTGTGTGAAAATCAATAGATGTTGTGTGACTGCGCCAGCACGCTGTGTTACGGTACGAATGTTCTCCCGATATGTGTGTGTCATTCTTGTTTGGTGTGGGTTCACAGTGTGGCGCATATTTGAAACAGTCTTAAAGTTGTTTATCGGACACCTTCAGTGTGACCTGTATGGCTGTTGACCAAGTATGCATTGCATTCACTTGTGTGTGTGGGAAAATCCATAGATGTTGTGTGACTGCGCCAGCACGCTGTGTTACGGTACGAATGTTCTCCCGAAATGTGTGTGTCATTCTTGTTTGGTGTGGGTTCACAGTGTGGCACCTATTTGTAACAGTCTTTATCGGCCACCCTCAGTGTGACCTGTATGGCTGTTGACCAGGTATGCGTTGCATTCACTTGTGTGTGTGTGAAAATCCATAGATGTTGTGTGACTGCGCCGGCACGCTGTTTGTAGGGGGGGGGAGAGCGGACGTGACGACCGGCTGTCCTCACTCAGGTCCTCATGTTAAGGTATGAAGGGTTTAGGTGAGAAAAGACGCTAAAGGCAGTGCCTTTAAGGAACGTTCCAATATTGTTGTCTGGGTGGAAATCGAGCCATAGATCATTCATTCGTGGGCCAGATCTGGGCCCGCTGGCCTTGACTTTGACACCCCTGTTTCAGTGTTAAAAACATGTCGTTAGTCGTTTTTTAGAGCTGGTTTCAAATGGGAAAAACTAATTACACACAGCATTCCGGTGTCACAGGTCAGCATCTCGGTCAGTGAAGCGTCCATGTGTGGGCAATCCTGGGTTGAAGTGCTTTTTGACCAAGGACCCAACAGCAGTGACTATGTGGAGGAAGTGGAATTCACACGCTCTCTATCAATTCATAGACTTCTTGCTAAAAAAGCAACAATTTCTTTCCTCCATGGAGATCAATTAAAAAAAAGAAATACAGAATCCAAACCCCAGCATGATTGACTGGTTGTTATAAACATGGCGGGTGGAATCAAACTCTTACACCGGCAAAAGCAAACAAGCTATAAAGGGAGAAGCTCGGAAAAACCAAGGCAGTGTTTTTGTTAGGTCGGCGGTAAGTGCTCTCTCAGATTCTGTTTTTCCTGCCTGACCTCTGACCCCTGAACGATCTTAGATTCCTTCCATTTGTCGGACACAAAAGATTCTCTGTGAAGGAGCGAGAGCAATGGGTCCTGTATTGATATGTATATTATCCTCCAAAGACCACGGTCGGACGAATCCTATTGACAACCGTGCGCTGTCACCGCCGTTATTGTCTCAATAATTGATCGCATTGATCACCGTCGGCGAAAATCCACCACAGAGTAGTTTAAAAGGTGAAGATGTTTGAGAAGAATCAACACGGATCAATAGTCAAAATGGCCTGGCGGTTATCGACCTAGGTGGGCGTTGGATTTATCCAGTTTAATTTGTCTTTTATTTGTGTTTTGAGTGCCGAACATTCTTGAAGCTGAAATCTCCTCGTCTGGCTTACGTCTCGACAAAGTAAATAAATCACGCCGTAGCCTCGCCAGCCAGGTTGGAATGTCAAAGGTCAGGAGGTCAGTGGAGCGAGAAGCCAAATTAGGTTTGAGGACACCGCACGTTTTCTTCTCCCCCCGCCCCCCCTTTTGCTCTATTTGATTAGTGCCTACCCGGGTGTCCCGGGAACATGGAGACACAACATGGCTCGCTGGAGAGGTGCATGTTGGGATTTTTTTGTTTTGTTTTTTTGAAGCCTCAAACAGAGAGCCTCATTCATCTCGAGTGAAGCAGTGCAGCCCTTCATGTGTTTGACACGCTGGCTTGTCAGGCAAGAAAGCTGACACCACACGCCGACGTCATATGGTAATAGGGCTGGGCGTTATGGCCTTTTATTAATATCTCGATATTTTTAGGCCTTGTCACAATACACGATATACATCGCAATATTTTGCCTTAACCTTGAACACTCGATGCATATAATCACAGGAGTATGATGATTCCATGTGTCTACATTAAAACATTCTTGTTCATACTGCATTAATATATGCTCATTTTAAACTTTCATGCAGAGGGGGACATCGCAACTAAGTCAATTGACCAAAACTGTATTTTATATTCAGTTATTAAGCAGTGGCATGTCATTTCCAAAACAGAAAAGTGCAAGATTGTCAGAGACATTTTAAAACAAGGTATTAATGCACTTTTGTGCATGATGTCACTAAGATGACATATCAAAACAACACTAAATTAAAGTGCACTTTTTGTACAATACCCCTATACAATTGTTTAAAATAAAATAAAGTGCACTTTTGTGCATGATGTCACTAATATGACATATCAAAACAACACTAAATTAAAGTGCACTTTTTGTACAAAACGCCACTACAATTGTTTAAAACAAATAAAGTGCACTTTTGTGCAATGTGTCACTAAGATGACATGACAAAACAACACTAAATTAAAGTGCACTTTTTGTACAGAACGCAACTACACTAGTTTAAAACAAATAAAGTACACTTTTGTGCATGATGTCACACAAGATATTTCAATAACTGTCAAATAAAAATGAGCTGCATAATAGGAAATCACACAGTATATTTCCTTTGTTCTGTGGTAGGTTCCTGCGGACGTTACCTCCCTCTGTTGGTGATTTTGTTTGTTTTAAACGGTGTTGATCTGGAAATTGTTGCTTCGGCATTTTGTGGGTGTGACACCGAACAGAGATGTCATATGGTAATAGGGCTGGGCGTTATGGCCTTTTATTAATATCGCAATATTTTACCTTAGCCTTGAACACTCGATGCATATAATCACACCAGTATGATAATTCCATGTGTCTACATTAAAACATTCTTGTTCATACTGCATTAATACATGCTCATTTTAAACTTTCATGCAGAGGGGGACATCGCAACTAAGTCAATTGACCAAAACTGTATTTAATAATCAGTTATTAAGCAGTGGCATGTCATTTCCAAAACAGAAAAGTGCAAGATTGTCCAAGACATTTTAAAACAAGCTATTAGTGCACTTTTGTGCATGATGTCACTAAGATGACATATCAAAACAACACTAAGTTAAAGTGCACATTTTGTATAAAACGCCACTACAATTGTTTAAAACAAATAAAGTTCCCTTTTGAGCATGACGTCACACAAGATATTTCAATAACTTTCAAATAAAAATGAGCTGTATAATAGGAAACTACACAGTACATGTCAGGGGTCACCAACCTTTTTGGCTACTGATTAATGCAAAGGGCTACCAGTTTGATACACACTTAAATAAATTGCCAGAAATAGCCAATTTGCTCAATTTACCTTAAATAAATATACATATATAAATGGGTATTTCTGTCTGTCATTCCGTCTTACATTTTTTTTCCTTTTACGGAAGGTTTTTTGTAGAGAATAAATGATGAAAAAAAACACTTAATTGAACGGTTTAAAAGAGGAGAAAACACGAAAAAAATTTAAATTGAATTTTTAAACATAGTTTATCTTCAATTTCGACTCTTTAAAATTCAAAATTCAACCGAAAAAAATGAAGAGAAAAGCTAGCTAGTTCGAATCTTTTTGAAAAAATTTAAAAAAGAATATATGGAACATCATTAGTAATTTTTCCTGATTAAGATTCATTTTAGAATTTTGATGACATGTTTTCAATAGTTTAAAACCCAATCTGCACTTTGTTAGAGTATATAACAAATTGGACCAAGTTATATTTCCAACAAAGAAAAATCATTATTTTTTCGAGATTTTCCAGAACAAAAATTTTAAAATAAATACAAAAGACACAAAAATAAGATTTAAATTTGATTTTACGGATTTTCTAGCTTAGCCAGAATATTTTTTTTAAATTTTTATCATAAAAAGTTTGAAGAAATATTTCACAAATATTCTTCGTCGAAAAAACAGAAACTAAAATGAAAAATTTAATTAAAATGTATTTACTATTCTTTACAATAAAAAAAAAGAAATACTTGAACATTGATTTAAGTATTTACACATCACACCAAATCAGAATTTTTCTTTTGCCCTCAAGTGACACTGATCTGATTATTTTTTTTGCCGGTCTAAATGCTCCAAAGAGCTTAAATTTGCGTCAGATTCAGGCCACATTAGAAAGTACTTCAAATCTAATTGGAATCGGGTGGTGTGGTTCGATGGCTTCACGGTGGCAGAGGGGTTAGTGCGTCTGCCTCACAATACGAAGGTCTTGCTGTCCTGGGTTCAAATCCAGGCTCGGGATCTTTCTGTGTGGAGTTTGCATGTTCTCCCCGTGAATGCGTGGGTTCCCTCCGGGTACTCCGGCTTCCTCCCACTTCCAAAGACATGCACCTGGGGATAGGTTGATTGGCAACACTAAATTGGCCCTAGTGTGTGAATGTGAGTGTGAATGTTGTCTGTCTATCTGTGTTGGCCCTGCGATGAGGTGGCGACTTGTCCAGGGTGTACCCCGCCTTCCGCCCGATTGTAGCTGAGATAGGCGCCAGCGCCCCCCGCGACCCCGAAAGGGAATAAGCGGTAGAAAATGGATGGATGGATGGATGGTGTGGTTCGTATGGGAGAGCGGCCACGCCATCAACTTTAGGATTTCAGGTTCAATCCCCTCTCCAGACACTGCCACTGTGTCTTTGGGAAAACACGTTGCCCACTCGCTCCCAGTGCCACACATTCCTTAAGTGAATAATATGAATTCACTACTGTCATGTTGAAAATGCGTGTTGAGTCACCCCAAGATGCACCAGGACCTCCAAGATGCACCAGGCCAAAGGCAGGCAGGAATTGCATGTAAGACTTGATTTAATATACAAAAGTAAAAGAACACTGGTACAGAACAGGCAAAAGAAAAAGTGTGCCGAACGCACGGTAAGCTAAGCTAAAACTTAACATGGAGTCCAAGAGTCCAAAAATTGACGTGCTGGGCGCACGAGAAGCTAAGACGAGACTTAGGACAAGTAAAGACATAGAGAAGATACTAACGTGAGTGTCGCTGATAGCAAACAACAGATCAAGAATGAACTGAAGTCGAAGGCAGGCTTAAATACTAAAGCAATAATCAGAACACAGGTTCGCGTAACAAACAAGAGCAGGTGGAACAAATGACAAACCATGGTAACAAGATAAAACAGGAAGTGTAAAAACTAAGAACAGGAAGAGTCCAAAACGATCGACAAAACACAAAAGGAATCAAAAACCAAAAACAATATATGATCCGGGCGGCGGATCATAACAACTACACCAGTATATTTTAGCACTTTCATAGCAAGTGTACTGACAGACATAAGTGAGAACTTTACACTACTTTATATTAAAAATGGCAACAGCAGAGGATGAATGTCCGATAACAAAAAGATCAAATTTTCAGGACTTATGCAGATCCCAAATACAGATAAGCAGGTACCAGAAGGTAAGAAAAGTTGCTTTTACATAATATTGCAAAACAAAACGCCATATAATATGTCTTACTTATATCCATCCGTCTATTTTCAACCGCTTGTCCCTTTTAGGGTCGCTGGAGCCTATCTCAGCTGCATTCGGGCAATACTTGTATGTTGAAGCACAATACTAAAACATTTTGATAGATTTTTGAGCACCTTGTGTAATGCTATACATTTTCAATGGAACATACAATTGTGGTGTTGTTTACTTGAGACTTTTGTGTGACTGCCATCATATTGCAGTCTACATGTATCTCTTATTTGTGACGGCCATCTACTGGTCACACTTATCATTAGAATAGAATAGAAAGTACTTTATTGATCCCTGGGGGAAATTCAGCACCACAGTTCGCTCACAATAAACAATAATAATAATAAATAATATATGACATGTATTATATAAATAATATATGAATAATATAAATATATTCTACATATATTCTACATTTAAGTGCAGCCAAGAATGAACATATGCATGCATATTACACAATGAAATTAAAATACATAGCTTTGAGGTCGGTAAGCAGAACCAAAATTATAAAGCACACTTTCAAAAATTTGAGAGAATTCCATGATTTTAACTGCATAAGCATGTATATATATATATATGTATGTAAATATATATATTTATCCATCTACCCATCCATTTTCTACCGCTTGTCCCTTTTGTGGTCGCGGGGGGAGCTGGAGCCTATCTTAGCTTTATTTGGGCGGAAGGCGGGGTACACCCATGTATATATATATATATATATATATACATACATATATATATATATATATATATATACATACATATATATATATATATATATATGTATGTATACACCCCGCTTTCCGCCCAAATACAGCTGAGGTAGGCTCCAGCAACCTCCGCGACCACAAAAAAGGGACAAGCGGTAGAAAATGAATGGATATATAATGTGTTTAAATATGTGCTTGTATACACTTTTTCTAGACCAAAAAAAGTTGATTTTAATCAACTTGTTTGCTATCCTTTTATCCAAATGAGAATCAATAAAAAAAAATCAATTGAAAATGGAATTGGAAAAATGTTATCATTTCCCATCCATAGGTACTTCTATATTTAAATGTTTTATTTGGCCTGAAGGCCTGTTAGGGCTTAAAACAGACAGTGGTTTTAAGTGGTGACATAAAGTATGGACTACTTTTGCTGTGGGAGAATGACATTCCAAACAAATATTGCTTTCGATTGCTCAAGTGAAAATCTTTCCCAATATTTTGAAAGAACTAGAACCATATTTGATTTGTGGCCACAAATAAGGGAAGCCTGCGGTTCCACTTTTCCATCCCGGTCTGATTGTAAATCTCCACAGTGATTTATAATGTGGCTTTTGGGCTGAATAAACAGACGCTGTGGACGATTGGCTTCAACAAGCTGCCAGCCTCGCTGTGTACACGCTTGAAATCAGAGTGCTAAGAAGCCTCTCTGGTGGCCATTATGAATGTAAAGCCATGCATTATAGATTTGCAGGTGAATTTATTTATTCTCCTGCAAAAAGTCGGAAATGTAAGCCAGGCCTAATCGATGCCAGCGAGTTCATCTCTGTCTGCCTAATCATTTGCTAATGGCCACTATCAATTGTCGGGCCTCCGCGTCACTATTCCTGCACTCGCAATTAAAGTCAACAAGCACATACTGTACTGTCGGCCGACGGCGCTTTAACGACGGATTCCGGGTTAATGTATTGATTATCCTCGCCATGCTGGATTGGATTCATTCCGCATCATCAGTCTTGTTTGTTTATTTATAACACAGCTGTAATCCATCAAAAATGAAAGATTTCCCATCTTGCTGATGGGCGTGAGGATCGCTTCTGAAGGTAATCACATTTTTTTTAAGAAAAAAAAAAAGAAATCTGACGCAGCACGATACATTTATTGAACAGGATTCCTTTTGGAATGTGTGCGTTATTTAGTCGCTTGCTTGCATTCACATCCAGCATTGACAAACACAACACAGAAACCCTGCATTATTTATTCATGGAGCCCTGGAGTCTTCCTGCCCATTCAGACATCATTGTGCCGTTGCTCCTCTACTCTTTTATCTTGTTAGGGGAATAAAGTGACACCTTTCAACGACAAAGCCACATCACAATGACTAGAAAGTGTCTTATGGATGTGAAGTGCATCGTGTTGCATAAACTACTGTAATTTCGGGGCTCTAGAGTACGCCGGTATTTAAGCCACACCCACCAAATTTTACAAGAAATAAATATTTTTTCCATATATTAGCCGCTCCGGACCATAAACCGTAGAAATATACCGGTAAAAAATATTTTGCAAATATTTGTTTACATACTTTAATTGTTACCAAACAGTGCCTGTCAGAGGGCAGTAAAACGGTCCATCAAACAAAACAGAAGTCATCGACATGGACCCACTAACTGTGGAAGCTAGCTCTCTAGTCAGCTAAACAGACTCAACAACTCCACGGAAACATTGTGGTGAATTAAAAAAATGGAAACAATACAAAAAGAATGCCATTGTCTATAAATAATACTAACACGGACACTTGTAAACGATTTAGCTTATTCGCTAATGGTAAAAACGCTAGCTTTAATACATTACGATAGCACGTGTAAATATACATGAAACGACTTCTACAGACATCACACATGGCACGGTTTAGTAAATATGAATTGTTTTAGTTATATTGTTAAACCAGGGCAGCACGGTGAAAAAGGGGCTAGTACATGTGCCTCACAATACAAAGGTCCTGAGTTCAATCCCGGGCTCCGGAACTTTCTGTGTGGAGTTTTCATGTTCTGCCCGTGACTGCGTGGGTTCCCTCCGGGTACTCCGGCTTCCTCCCACCTCCAAAGACATGCACCTGGGGATAGGTTGATTGGCAACCCTAAATTGGCCCTAATTTGTGAATGTGAGTGTGAATGTGTCTGTCTATCTGTTTTGGCCCAGCGATGAGGGTGTACCCTGTCTTCCGCCCGAATGGAGCTGGGATAGGCTCCAAAGCCCCTCACCCCCGCGACCACGAAAGGGACAAGCGGTAGAAAATTGATGGATGGATGGGATATTGGAAAACCTATAAACATTGCTTTCAGTGATGAATGAAGAGTCCTTTCGAGCAGAAACTCTATGGATGAATATTTTCAGTTCAATTAACTAAACAGGAAGTACATTTTCAACCGGCACCACCTGCAATGAGCAAACTCATCCAAAAGGTGGTGCTTTAGCGCAAACAATAATACACCCTTTCAGTGTTGTAGCAAGAGTAATATAAAAAACTATTTGTAGAATATTTAACATTTTGGCCGTGAGCAAAGAAAAACGTCATAAATTAGGCGGACGGTTTTATAAGCCTCAGGGCTTAAAGCGTTGGAAAAAGTAGCGATTTATAGTCTGGAAAATATGGTGTCTCTGTCAAATGCTAATCCACCACTAGCGTAGTGGATTTTAATGACCATTTCCACAGCAGCCATGTTGAAAAGGTAAATAATATTACGGATGGAGTTGGCAGGATGACTGGCGCAAGCATTACTAAACGACTTCTACAAAAATAAAGAAGCCATTACATATTATTGATGATCCGGTTAAAAGTCAAGAAACAGGCATGACGTATTAGTGTTTTGTATTTTAATGTAACCGTGGCCTTGCATGAACCAAGAACAATTGACATGGAGTTTGCGTGAAATGTTCTAATAGGTTTGATGGCACAGCTGAAGTGGCTGCCTGTTGCAGTATATTACTATGGTGTTTTGATGAAATTTTTACACTTTTTTTTTTTTTTTTTACAATAAAATAAACAAATTTCAATGTATCATAATATGACTTTATTTCTAATGCAGTGTTTTACCTGCATTGTGATAGCTATTTGTGTAAAATTCCAATATTTTACTCAACACATATGGCTATTGTCATGACGTGGACTGTGGTGTGGTTTGTTTTCCTGAGGAAACGACATATTTTAATCTTAACTCAAAAAAAGAACAAACAATAGGCGCTCACAGAGGAGGTACAAAAACTTGGCTATGAAACAAAACTATTACTACATCATAAAATATGGACATAAAACAAAACTTGCAAACGATGGCATGAATAACAAAACTTACGGGGAACGAGAAAAGAGCATGGATCATCAGCATGGAGCAAGGGTGTGTAGAGGATGATGTCGCCAGACTGACTGCCTGGCAACTACAGGCTTAAATAGTGCTGTGGTGCTTTAAAACTGTCACGTCTGTGAATCTGGTTTTATGTTTGATCATGTTTTGTTTTGTTTTCTGGACTCTTGTTCCGTTTTTTCACTTCCTGGTTTGTCTTTCTTACCATGACAACTCATTGCTTTTCATCTTGCCCTCCTAGTCACGCCCATGCCCTCAGTCCCGCACCTGTTCCTAATTATCACAGCCACTATTTAAGTCATTTTCTTTCTGTCCATCAGTCTGGAAACATTAACTTTCATTGTAATCTACGACGTTTGATGCTCATTGCTCCATGCCGTTGATCCCCGGCCACGCACCTTGCTGTTTATGCCTCCCGTTTTTTGTCACAGAAATTTTTTGTTTGTAATTATGATTTTGATGGTATCTTTTGTTTGTAGATAGTATTGCCATTATACTGTTTTCGTTCTAAGTTTTAGTCTAGATTATTATCCGCCATCGAGCGCGCTTTTTGTTTTGCCTTTTTTATTGTATTTTGAGTATAAATATAAAAACATGTACCTGAATTCTCGCCTGGCTCGTCCTGTAATCCCTCTACGTCGAAGGAGCACAAACAATCCATGTCCAAGCCTGACAAAAACAGGCGCGTGAGTTCAAATGAATCAGGTGCGTGACTCATGAGGACAGGTGAACTGATCGGTAGGCATGGAAACAAAACAATGGAGTAAAAAAACAGAAACTAATGGAGTCTTGAAATAATCTAACACAACTAAACAAAACATGATCACAAAGACATGACAGCTATTCTATTTTATTAGTACAACTTATTCCTTATATTCTGTTAGAAAATATTTGTTACAGCATGTGGAGAGACGGAGCCGACGAGCCGACAGCGGGATAGGACAAACGCCGGTTCAACCCGAGATGGCGGCCAAGAGATGGGGCATGTGGCGGAGAGAAGAGGCCGGACGCATTCGGAGCGACGCTGCAGCCAGCCAAGTCAGGTGCGTGCACGACACACCTGCGCATAATCTCTTCATCTTCTGCTGCAGTATAAAAGGGGAGAGGGAGGAACGATCGGCGCAGAAGTAGGCGAGGAAACCACGGCAACAAAAGACCACGAGAATGACGAGCGAGACCCAGAGCAAGATGAGCCCCCGCAGCAGACGCAGACACCGGACACCGAAAGGTGTGCCGCGACCAGCAGGAAGAGTCCGCGCGCTAGAAAGTGGCACGACCGAATGGCCTGAAGACATGATGATTGAAATAATAAATCAGAGTCAAACCTGCTACGATGCGTCTTGTATCGATCGGCACTGCAACCCACACGGTGACGGCAGGACACACGTCACACAGCAGGATAAGCTAATTTTTCATATTTCATCCATTACCATTGCATGACTCATATTGACCCTAATCAAGCTTGCAGGGGAGACGGTTACCTATTTGGATGTACAACTCGATCCATATAAGACTCTTTAGCCTTGGCCGCATTTGCCCAATTAGCGAGTGCCATTCAAGTTGTATTAATTAACTTCCACTTCCTGTGTTGCATATTCAGGCTGCATAGAATTCTGTGAACGACCCTCGTGCATTTCTAATCTGGTTGAAGTGTCTCCAAAATGTGTATAATTTAAAAGACAAACAGCTTTTTATTTTTTGATTGCATCGCCATCGTTGATATATTATTTAAGTGACGCGTTGTCTTTGTAGCTGGAAGTAATCCAGTGCTTAAGTCAGTCAGTGGCGAGCTCAGGGGAAAGTGGCAAACACAACACGTTGTGCAAGTCTTCACTGGAAGCTTTCTTCCTCTGGCTTTAATGCGCGCTAATGTACTCCACTTCCCCTTAGCTGGATGTGTCTGCATCCATCTATCCATCCATCCATCCATCCATCCATCCATCCATCCGTCCATCCACTCATCCATCTTTTGAACCCATTTTAGCCAAGCGAGGCTTCTTTTTCCTCTTTATTGTCCCTGGCCAGCCTATTCACCATAATACAATATTCTTGGAGTCTGCACCTGTCTTCTACTGACAAGCATGCATCATCCTGTGGGTCGGGGCGGTAGATGGGGGTCAGCGGGGGTCTCTCATCACTGTCCGAGCCCGCAGTCTCATTGAAGCAAGTCCTATAGAACTGCTCGTTTCCAGCTTGAGCACGCGTGTCCCCTCTTGACACGCCCTGCATGCCAGTAACAATATCACCTTTGCAGCCAATCTCAGGGCGGCGTTCTAGGCCCCCATGGAAGTCATTGATCCACGCTTTCATGTCACGGCCTTTCATAAATTGCAAGCCTTTTTCTTGGAATCGGCACAAGCCGATCAGACCGGCGGAAAGTCACGCCCGCGTCGCTTTCAAGTGGGCTGCAGACCGAAGGAGGCTGGCGTAAGCGTTGGCAGTGTCACAGGTGTCAATGCAGTCGCCTCTTACTGACAATCCAGCTTCTACGGACCCCTGGAATGACATCTTAGATGACTATAGACCCTGACTTTAATGCCGATATTTCATCTCATCCCTCAAATATGGAACTGCATTGCTCCTCTGAAAGGAATAATTTTTTTCCCCCATTTCAAAAAAGGCTTTTAGCAGAGGGCTACACAAAATGAGAGTTCATGGTGTTTAAGGATTCATAAAAAATCACACGGCAGATGTCACGTGTACCGTTCGGCACTATAAAAAAGTAAATATATTTCTGTAATGTCACATGTTTTTTTCTTAAATATTTAAATTTGATTCTTGTACATTTTTTTCACAAATCTTAAAATGTTACTAATTGATTTTGCAGTATCCTTGGGGTACCAAATGAATGTGTCAACCAACAAAATCAATGTAATAGTTGCCAAATGCTATTATAAAGTAATGTAAAATAATAATAAAGTACAACATTTACCTGTATCTCCTTTGAGCTGTTTCTCCGTCAAACACACAATCAGCAGCTTCTCCATTGTAATATTAATAATAATAATAATAATAATAAATTACATTTGTAACGCACTTTACATTTGTTAAAATCTGAAAGTGCCACAAAGTACAAAACATAAATAAATAACAAATTACAAAAAGGTACAAAAAATTTTTAAATATAAAAGTTAGAATATATAATACTTACTATAGCAATCTACAATATATAGGTTGCCTCTCTCTCTTCCCCTCCATCTTTCGGTATTCCTTTTTTTCTTTTTTAATGTTTTTAGTTATCACTTTGTAAACGTATTGTTGCATTTGATCAACTGTATTGTTGATAATAGAGGTAATCTATTGGTATTGTTCATAATCAATAGCGCTTTTTGTTTTGGTATTTGTATTGCTCCAGTTGTAGTGTAAAAATGCTCATTGTCATTTCTGTATTATTATTTATTTCACTAACTGCTTCTTTGCTATCACTTTTACGTTCATATTTGTACATATCGTATGTGCTGGTGTTGTTCTATTGTTGTTATTGTTGTGTTTGCTGTTGTTGTTTTTGTCTCTCTGTCTAATCCCCCTCCTATCCCCACAATTTCCCCCTCTGTCTTCCTTTTTTTCGCTTTCCATCCCCTCCTGCTCTGGCCCGGCTGCACCAAATGATAATATAAATACATTTAATAATGTCAAATTCAAATAAGGCAACAAGAGAAGTATCCTACACTTCTCTTTTGTAAAGTAAATCTGAACAGCCGATATGGGCATCTACATCAACTATATGATGTGCCTGAGAAGATGGACAGGACAAAAATAAAACAAAAAAACAAACAAACAAAAAAAATAATATATAATAGAAAATTTGTAATAGAAATAAAAAGATGAAAAACACTAGATAACCACTAGATAAAACATAGAAACATAGATAAAAATATAAATAAAATCATGGAAGCACTGGAGAAAACAGATAGGCAAGCAGTGCATTTAAAAACAAGAAGGCAGAGAAATGAGATAAAAGCTGTGCTAAAAAGGTGAGTTTTTTTTGCAGTCCCTTCTTAAAACGTTCGACCGACTGTGGTGCTCTAAGATGGTCAGGGAGAGCGTTCCAGAGTTCGGGTGCGGTCGAGCATTGTTCGTAGGTTTGTCCTGATGGGTTTGAGGAGGTTGGTGTTTGGGGAGCAGAGGTTGCGGGTCGGAGGTTGAGGGGAAACTAGCTCCTTGAGTTAGGAGGGGGCGTGGCCGTAGATGCATTAATGTGTGAGCGGGTTAATCTTGAATTCGGTCCGGCCAGTGTTATTAGACCATATGTTAATCAATAAATGTACGCTATTTACATATCATTTTAACTGACATTATCAAATAATTTTGCTTCAGTTTGGTGCAGACTAACAGTGCAACATTTAAACTGCATTGCCAAGTCTGTCAAGTGTATGATGATTTCTTTCTTTAAGTCAATAGATATTATCCACTTCATCCTCTCAGCACTGTCCTTCACACTCACTTTCTCCCTTCTTTTGGTTGGAAAAAAACAAAAGTATGTCCATGTCTAGCTACAAGTTAATGCTAGCGAGTAAAACACTGAATGTTTTGGTCAGATTTGACATTCATTACGCTAACTCACAATGCTGCACATCTAAAACATATTAATAAGCTGAGAGACCGCTTATATTCTGAAAAATTTTCTCCGTGGTTTTGGTACTATAAGGTGCACTTAAAATCCTTTTGAATTTTTTTTATTTATTTTTTTTATTTATTTATTTATTTATTTATTTATTTTTTTATTTTTTTTACAATTGTTTTTAACACGGCTGTGCAGCACTTTGGAAACGTTATTGTTGTTTAAATGTGCTATATAAATAAAGTGGATTGGATTGGATTGGATTTTCTCAAAAATCGACAGTGTGCGCCTAATGTACAAATGAATTCTGGTTGCGCCTACTGACCTCACACCAATTAAAAAAAAAATGTAATAATACATTTTACACAGTAGATGGCAGTCACACATAAGAGATACGTATGGACTGCAGGTTGCCTGAGGCGTGTTGTTCAATAAATGGTGCAAGCAAGTACCAGTAAGCAAGCAACACTAAAATATAGGATTTTTCATTGAGAACATAGAAGATTACACATGGCACTCCAAAACCTGTCAAAAGGGTTTAATATGACTTTGCTAAACTATGAAGCCGCACAACTTGGTGGATTGTCGGTGCATTACGGCCACCGTAGTCAGACGTGCTGTACTTCAACATACAGATATCATTATTGTGTGTGCCTAAGGACCCCAAATTGGCACCTCTTAGGAGACATGCTATTTGGCTTTTTTTTTTTCCAATGTTTTTTATAAAATAAAACCAAAAATCAAATTTCTCTTGCTTTTTTGGAAATTTGTAATCAAACCATGGAGGTATTGTGGAGATTTTTGTAAGACAGTTTTGCCTTCCATATTTCCCAAAAAGTAGCTATTACATCACCGGTTGGGAAAAACGTCATCAGATCACAATATATAAATTTACCCAAAGTGACTTGCGCGCCTCCGCTATTGTAGTCCGTGGTAGGGCCAATAAGACCATTTTTCCATATCCTCCTGTTGTGGGGCATAGACATGCATCTTCTGCTGTTGACCTTTCTAAAACAAAGTAGTGTATAGTTTAACTTATTTCGTCAGTAGACTTGCCATGTAAGCACTGAGAAGTACAACAAATGATGGCTGGAGAAAATACTTTCAAAGTGGAAGTACGTAAATAAGAACGGCGCATCCTGATGAGACGGTCAAAAGCAGCTGTAGAAGGTCTGTAAAAGATCATATAAGCACTTTTGAGCAAAGAACCAACATTACATGTTTTGTAGACCACTGGGAAGTGTTTTAAATGTAGGAAAAAACATAATTTGACCCTTTTAATACATTTTATAATCCGGTGGGCCTTACGCGTGAAAATATACCCATTTATCAACAATGTGCATGAAAAATACGGTAGGCTGAGGCACCTGTGTTCTGTGGAATTGCTTTATTGTGATATCATAAAAAAACGTGATAATATTTAAATTGACGGTCATAATTTACTCATGTATAAATCATAATAATCAATAAATCATTGTGCATTCAAATTTTTTATGTAAAAGTACATACAATTCAACCAATTCCACCTTTTTCATGTGTTACACGTAATATTCCAACATACTTATTTACTTAAATTCTTAGCTGTAAGGGAAGTGTTTCGAATGTAGGAAAAAACATAATTTTGGGATAGGTACCTAGGAAAAACTAAGGCAAAACTTAGCGTAAGAAACCCAAGGAATACGTAATAGTTGCATGATAGCAAACAAAAGCACCAGACTGAGTGAAGCGATAGGCAGAACTAAATAGCTCTCTGATTAGTGCCCCGGAACAGGTGAGCGTCCCAAACACTAATCAGAGGCAGGTGAAAACATAAATAACCATGGCAAATAAGGAGACACAAAATAGGGGTGCTGAAACAGGACCAAGCCAACAACAGACATATCATGTAAACAAATTATGATCCGGGCAATGGATCTTAACAAATTTGACCCTTTTAATGCACTTTATAATCCGATGGGCCTTATGCATGAAAAATTACCCGTTTATCGACAATGTGCCTGAAAAATACAGTAGGCTGAGGTAACTGTATTCTGTGGAATTACTCTATTGTGATATCATTTTAAAAAAACATGAACATATTTAATTAGACGGTCACAATTTATTTATGTGTAAATCATAATTATCAATAAATCATGGTGCATTCAAATTTTGTATATAAAAGCACATACATTTCAACAAATTGCACCTTTTTCATGTGTTACACGTAATTTTCCAACATACTTATTTACTTAAATTCTTAGCTGTGATGGAAGTGTTTCAAATGTAGGAAAAAACATAATTTTGTAGCGGTACCGGAGCATGAAGATACGGCGGAACGACAGGAAGCAGCTTACAGGTAAGAAGAAAGATTTATATGCATAAATCATGGTAATTTATACAAAACAAATGTGCATATAGCACTGTAAGCTAACGGTATAGGTACCTAGGAAAAAATAAGGCGGATCGTAGCGTAAAAAAACACAAGGAATACGTAATAGTTGCATGAGAGCAAACGAAAGCACCTGACTGAGTGAAGCGACAGACAGGACTAAATAGCTCTCTGATTAGTGTCCGGGAACAGGTGAGCGGCCCAAACATTAATCAGAGGCAGGTGAAAACAACAAATAACCATGGCAACCAAGGAGACACAAATCCGGGATGCTGAAACAGGACTAAGCCAACAAGTGACATAAAACGTAAACAACCTTGACAAATTTAACCCTTTTAATGCACTTTATACTCCGGTGGGTCTTATGCATGAAAATATACCCGTTTATCGACAATTTGTCTGAAAAATACAGTACGATTCGGCACCCGTATTCTGTGGAAACACTCTATTGTGATATTATATAAAAAAAAACATGTGATAATTTTTAATTAGACAGTCATAATTTACTCATAATAATCAATAAATCATTGTGCATTCACACTTTTTATGTAAAAATTCATACATTTCAACCAATTGCACCTTTTTCATGTGTTACACGTAATTTTCCAACATACTAATTTACTTAAATTCTTAGCTATAAGGGAAGTCTTTCAAATGTAGGAAAAATATAATTTTGGGATAGGTACCCAGGAAACATTTATTCATGTGTAAATCATAATCATCAATTATTTATCAATAAATCATTGTGCATTAACATTTTTTAGTATAAAAGTACATACATTTCAACCAATTGCACATTTTTCATGTGTTACACGTAATATTCCAACTCGGGTTGTAAGGTATACCGTTGTTAGTATAGTACCGCGATACTAATGAATCAATTTCGGTACTATACCGCTTCTAAAAAGTACCGGTACCACACCCCACCCCCTCCACCCTCGTCGAAGTCATGTCGTGACATTGCTGGTTTATGAGCAGACGAGCATGTTAAGCGGCACACAATCCCAGAGTACCTACAAACTGATACAGTGTGTAAAACGGAGAAGGGACACATTTTAGCTGGAAAACTAACGATAAAGTTATAACACTGAAACACCCTCAGGAAGAGGTGCTTTAAAACATGGATGGCTAGCTAGCTAGTGGCTAACGTCCATCCTCCGTCGGCAGTGTTTTAGCTACTTCTAAATCACTAATCCTGGTCTCCATGGCGACAAATAAAGTACGTTTCTTACAAGTATCATCCCTGCAGGACGAGGAATAGCTAAACATGCTTCACCACACACCTTAGCTCACCGGCATCAAAATGTAAACAAACGCCATGGGTGGATCAACACCTGACTTCCACTGTAATGATATCAAGTACAAGCACGTATCTAGTCGATACTACTATGATTCCGTCAATATTTTTTGGCATCACAAAATCTTCTTTCGTTTTTCAAACATGTATATTATGTTTATAACCTCAGGAATTATGTCCCGGGACACATGAGAACTTTGCATATGACCACTGTATGATCCGGTAACTACTTGGTATCGGATTGATACCCAAATTTGTGGTATCATCCAAAACTAGTGTTAAGTATCAAACAACAGAAGAATAAGTGGTTATTACATTTTAACAGAAGTGTAGATATAATATGTTAAATGAGAAAGTAAGCGGGTATTAACAGTAAATGAACAAATAGATTCATAATTCATTTTCTACCACTTTCCTTAATAACTTTGACAAAATAATAGAATGGAAAATGACACAACATGTTACTGCATATGTCAGCAGCTAAATTAGGAGCCGTTGTTTGTTTACCTACTAATAAAAGACAAGTTGTCTAGTATGGTCACTATTTCATTTAATGATTTAACTGCAATAAGAAACATATGGTTAACGTACCATAAGATTTTTTTTTTTTAAATAAATTCAAAAAGGCCCTTTTTTTGTAGTACCCTTTATTTAGAAAAGTACCCAAAAGTATCAAAATAATTTTCGTACCGGTACCAAAATATTGGTATGGTCACAACACTGATTCCAACATACTTTACTTAAACTCTAAGCTGTAAGTGTGTCAGACATGATGGTTGGGAGGCTTGTAATCATCCCTAAACTGCTCATTGTTTTAAGATGGCGAGACGAGGTCATCTGATACTGGCTGTCTGGCCTCTAAGCCATGCTGTTATTTGACTCTGACAGTACTCTAGGGCCGGTGTGGATGAAATATTGCCATCATAAGGTGAGTGCACATTTCTGCTGAAGGATGCGTGTAAAGGCTTCTTTGCCACTGGGGGAAATGTTAAGAGCGCTGACTGAAATCTCATTGTGGGAATAAATGTAGCAGGGCTGCGCTTAACTGTGTCATTTGGCTTTCCTTGACACCCCGCACTCCTTTTTCCTAACAGGAAAGTTGTCATTGAGTTGATGAACATGTTAAGAAGTGATGAGGCTATTTTTTTTTTTTTTTTTTTTTTACCGCGTCCATCAGCGCCTGTGTGATTTCTTCCGAGCTGACAGCAGATGGAGCTCTTTGGGTACATTGTCTTGGCTCCCTCCTTCATGCCATCCATCATCATTGTCCTCCTGTGTCCTCCCCTCAAAACCACTGAGGGGCCTGTGGACCACCGCCTCCCGTGCCATCATTTACTTCGCATACGGGAGGGGACGTCAACCCGCTCAGCCTTGAGCTTTTTCTTATATATATATATATATATATATATATATATATATATATATATATATATATGTATATATATATATATATATATATATATATATACAGCGGGGCAAAAAAGTATTTAGTAAGCCACCGATTGTGCAAGTTCTCCCACTTAAAATGATGACAGAGGTCTGTAATTTTCATCATAGGTACACTTCAACTGTGAGAGACAGAATGTGAAAAAAAAAAATCTAGGAATTCACATTGTAGGATTTTTAAAGAATTTATTTCTAAATTATGGTGGAAAATAAGTATTTGTTCAACCATTCACAGCTCTCACTGGTGGAAGGAGGTTTTAGCTCAAAATCTCACGATAAATCGGTCATCCATTCATTCTTTCCTTAACACGGATCAATCGTCGTGCCCCATTAGCAGAAAAACAGCCCCAAAGCATGATGTTTCCACCCCCGTGCTTCACAGCAGGTGTGGTGTTCTTGGGTTGCAACTCAGTATTCTTCTTCCTCCAAACACGACGAGTGGAGTTTATACCAAAAAGTTGTATTTTGGTTTCATCTGACCACATGACATTCTCCCAATCCTCTGCTGTGTCATCCATGTATCCATTTTGGTATAAACTCAACTCGTCGTGTTTGGAGGAAGAAGAATACTGAGTGGCATCCCAAGAACACCATACCTACTGTGATGCATGGGGGTGGAAACATCATGCTTTGGGGCTGTTTTTCTGCTAAGGGGACAGGACGATTCATCCGTGTTAAGGAACGAATGAATGGGGCCATGTGTCGTGAGATTTTGAGCCAAAACCTCCTTCCATCAGTGAGAGCTTTGAATGGTTGACCAAATACTTATTTTCCACCATAATTTACAAATACATTATTTAAAACTCCTTTCAATGTGAATTTCTGGATTTTCTTCCACATTCTGTCTCTCACAGTTGAAGTGTACCTATGATGAAAATTACAGTGACACGATGGCGAGGCATAATGGATGCGTGTTGCTACCCCAGGGATGCAAGAGGACCAGGACAGGCAGGAGTTGCAGGTAAGATTAGATTTAATACAAAAACAAAAATAATACTGGTACAAAATGCAAAGAAAAGGCGTGCCGAATGCACGGAGAGCTATGCTAATAATTAGCAACGAGAGCAGAGTACAGGAATAGAGGTGCAGAGCGCACGCAAAGCTAAGGCGAGACTTAGCAATAGTGATTACAAAAATAAGAACCAACGTGCATGTTGCAAGTAGCAAACAAAACAGCCAGGAGGAACTAAGGTAGCAGGTGGTCTTAAATACAACACAAATAATTCAAAACAGGTGTGCGTAATGAGTCCGTGCAGGAGGCATACTTAGGTTGCCATGGTGACAATACAAAACAAGGAAGTGCGCTAACAAACGGGATCGGTAGAGTCCAAAACATGATCAAAACATAGGACAATACAAAAAGGACATAAACATGCTAGAGATGTGTGATCCGGAAGCCGGATCACAACATTACCCCCCCCTTAAGGGGCAGATCCCAGATGCCCCCAAAAAACTGCAATAAAGAGAACCCCCTCCCAAAACCAGAAAGTTCACAAACGAAGGGAGGGCGGAAGGAGTCCACGGTGGAGGGTCGCCAGATCGCATGTCCCCGAATCCACCGAGGACACATCATGTGGCGGCGGCGGGTGGAACGCTGCTGCCGAAAAAGTTTTGGCGGGCGACCTCGAAAAGGCCACATTAGTGGCCGCCTCGCAGGATGAGGTGCCCGGCGAGGCGGACGACCCGGGCACGGCCACATCCGTGGCCGACATGGAGGAGGGAGTATCTGGCGAGGAGGATGACCTCGCAGAGGCCACGCCCGTGGTCGACGTGGTGGACGACGCCTCAGCACCGAAATCCCAGCAGGCTTGGAAGCAGCAGACGAGGGTGCGGGGACTGCAGCCAAAGCAGGCCCGAGTGCAGCTGGCGAGGATGATGCGGGTGCTGCAGCCGCAGGAGTCGTCGGAGGCGGCCTGGGAGCCGCAGGAGTCGTCGGAGGCGGCCTGGGAGCCGCAGGAGTCGTCGGAGGCGGCCTGGGAGCCGCAGGAGTCGTCGGAGGTGCTGGTGTGGGCTCCAGCCCCGTCGTCGACGCTGGTGTGGGCTCCAGCCCCGTCGTCGGCGCTGGTGTGGGCTCCAGCCCCGTCGTCGGCGCTGGTGTGGGCTCCAGCCCCGTCGTCGGCGCTGGTGTGGGCTCCAGCCCCGTCGTCGGCGCTGGTGTGGGCTCCAGCCCCGTCGTCGGCGCTGGTGTGGGCTCCAGCCCCGTCGTCGGCGGTGCTTGGCGGCACGGAGCTGGCACCGGTGCTTGGCGGCACGGAGCTGGCACCGGTACCTGTCGTGGTGCTGGTACCGGAGTGGGCTCCAGCCTTGGAGTTTGTGCTGGTGTGAGAACCAGACTGGGAGTTTGTGCTGGTGTGAGAACCAGACTGGGAGTTTGTGCTGGTGTGAGAACCAGACTGGGAGTTTGTGCTGGTGTGAGAACCAGACTGGGAGTTTGTGCTGGTGTGAGAACCAGACTGGGAGTTTGTGCTGGTGTGAGAACCAGACTGGGAGCTGGTGTGAGAACCAGACTGGGAGCTGGTGTGAGAACCAGACTGGGAGCTGGTGTGAGAACCAGACTGGGAGCAGGTGTCGGCTTCAGCCGAGGAGCAGGTGTCGGCTTCAGCCGAGGAGCAGGTGTCGGCTTCAGCCGAGGAGCAGGTGTCGGCTTCAGCCGAGGAGCAGGTGTCGGCTTCAGCCGAGGAGCAGGTGTCGGCTTCAGCCGAGGAGCAGGTGTCGGCTTCAGCCGAGGAGCAGGAGTCGGCTTCAGCCGAGGAGCAGGAGTCGGCGTCAGCCGAGGAGCAGGAGTCGGCGTCAGCCGAGGAGCAGGAGTCGGCGTCAGCCGAGGAGCAGGAGTCGGCGTCAGCCGAGGAGCAGGAGTCGGCGTCAGCCGAGGAGCAGGTGTCGGCGTCAGCCGAGGAGCACTAAGAGACTGGCAGAGAGGAGGACTAGGACTACTATGAGGATTTAGACTAACACTAGGACTTGGGCAAGGACTTGTGTGAGGACCAGTACTTACAATCAAACTAGTGCTTTTATAAGGACTTGGGCAAGGACCAGGGTTACTGTGAGGACTAAGACCACGAGGGGAATTAGGACAAGGACTACGATCAAGACTACACGAAGGTACGTAACTGGGACCGGGACTTGGACTACCATTAAGAGAATGACTTGAACAAGGACTTGGGCTAGGACTCGGACTACGACTCAGTCTACGAGTTGATCTACAATGTTGGCCAGAAGTCGGACCAGGACTGGGACTAGGCTTGAACACCGGTGGTGGAGGGCGCACTGGAGGTAGTGGACTAGCGAGTCGAAAAGTCGGTGGAGGAGGTCTAGGTGGCCTTAGTGGCTTGACCGGGGGAAACACAGGTGGAGGAGGTCTACTAGGAGGAGCTAAGCGGAATATCGGTGGAGGTGGCCTCATAGGAGGCTGCGGTTTGACAGTTAGCATCTGAGCTACTTCCCCACCAAAGCTATAGGCCTTAGCCCCTCCCTCCAGACGGGGATCCCAGACCCGTTCCCTATGGTCAGGGACTGACCTTAAGGGAGGGTGGTGTGAGGTTTGGAGGTGGGCAGACTCCTCCCCTTTAAGTTGACCAACATGTCCTTTTGAAAAAGGAGAAAAAAACCCAGACTTGGGCGGGGAACGGGGCTTAAGAGGTGGAGGAAGAAAAGTAGGTAGCTCATGTTGCCTTAGTTTGCATCTAGAAATAACATCTGTATAGAACTTAGTTGTGTCTATAGAGTCCAAAAAATCATAGTCAATATTTGAAACAGGTTGAGAATAAGACTCAACAATATAAAAATCCTCAGAAAAAATATCATCGACAGGGGGTGGTATTGAGTCACCACGGGGCGTTGACGAAATGACGTCACCGTGATGGACCGGTGGGCCGGAGGTATGCCCTGGCCTTACAGCCCAGTCGGAAGAGTGGTTGGAATATGGAGAAAAAACAAAACTTCCAAACCTCAGGGAAGAGTACTGGGCTGTTGTCTGCGCGCTGCTGTCCGGGGAAAAAGTCTTCGCGGCTTGGCGAAGGGAAGACTTTTGGTGGTCCACTGCGAGGCGGCGTTGTGCTGGCTGTTTTCTGACACGATGGCGAGGCATAATGGATGCGTGTTGCTACCCCAGGGATGCAAGAGGACCAGGACAGGCAGGAGTTGCAGGTAAGATTAGATTTAATACAAAAACAAAAATAATACTGGTACAAAATGCAAAGAAAAGGCGTGCCGAATGCACGGAGAGCTATGCTAATAATTAGCAACGAGAGCAGAGTACAGGAATAGAGGTGCAGAGCGCACGCAAAGCTAAGGCGAGACTTAGCAATAGTGATTACAAAAATAAGAACCAACGTGCGTGTTGCAAGTAGCAAACAAAACAGCCAGGAGGAACTAAGGTAGCAGGTGGTCTTAAATACAACACAAATAATTCAAAACAGGTGTGCGTAATGAGTCCGTGCAGGAGGCATACTTAGGTTGCCATGGTGACAATACAAAACAAGGAAGTGCGCTAACAAACGGGATCGGTAGAGTCCAAAACATGATCAAAACATAGGACAATACAAAAAGGACATAAACATGCTAGAGATGTGTGATCCGGAAGCCGGATCACAACATACAGACCTCTGTCATCATTTTAAGTGAGAGAACTTGCACAATCGGTGGCTGATTAAATACTTTTTTGCCCCATATATATATAGATATAAATATATATATATTTTTTTTCAGTTTCAGTTTTGACAAGGTTGCATGTGGCGCTGCTTAATGATGTGCTTCACTGGTGAACCTGGCAAGACTGAGAATTGTGTGTCTGTGATGGAAAAAATAAAAATAAAAACAAAAAGAATGAAGAGGCACAGTGAGTTTATGGAGACCGCCAAAGAAAGCACACAGAGAGGGCAACTAAAGTTCAAAGCTTTAAACTTTCTAGCGTGTCTCCGATTCCACGGATGCTTGCGTTATACCACGCATGACAAATGGCCGAGCAGCAGGGCTCATCAGTTTAGAAAGTGGCGGAAGCTAACAATAACACAGAGGAAACTAAAGTACAGTGTTTTGGAATAATAAATACGGTAACACTTTATTCTAAGGTACACCTATTCACCATTAATTAGTTGCTTATTTACATGAAAATTAGTAACATATTGGGTCTTAATTAGAAATTATTAAGTATGTATTATTGCCTTATTCTGCATGTCTTATTATACAAGCAGTAAGCCATTAACTAAGAGTCTTCCCTAACCCTAACCTCAACCATAAACCTAACCTAACCCTAACCCTATCTTAATAAGCAACTAATTAATGGTGAATACGTTCCCCATACTGAAGTGTCACCATAAATACCATAGACGGAAAGGATGTTTGTAACATCATTTGTTTGCATCCATTAAGTATTCACAGCGCTTCACTTTTTCCAAATTAGAATCAATTAATTTTTGTCCTCAAAAATCTACACACAATACCCTATACTGGAAATGTGAAACATTTTTTTTCTTTTAAAAAATGAGCAAATGCGTTAAAAATAAAGCAAAAAAAAAAAAAAACCTTGTACATAAGTATTCACAGCCTTAGCTCATTACTCTGTTGATGCACCTTAGGCAGAAATTACAGCCTCAAGTCTTTTTGAATACCATGCCTGGCACACTTATTTTTAACCAGTTTTTCCCATTCTTCTTTACCTTCTCAGTGCCCTTGTGGTTAGAGTGTTCGCCCTGAGATCGGTAAGTCATGAGTTTAAACCGCGGCCGAGTCATACTAAAGACTATACAAATGGGACCCGTTACCTCCCTGCTTGGCACTCAGCATCAAGGGTTGGGATTGGGGCTTGAATCACCAAAATGATTCCCGAGCGCAGCCACCGCTGCTGCTCACTGCTCCCCTCACCTCGTAGGGGGTGGAACAAAGGGATGGGTCGAATGCAGAGGGTAATTTCACCACACCTACTGTGTGTGTGGAAATCACTGGTATTTTAACTTTAACTTTTAACACCTCTCAAGCTCCATCAGGTCGGATGGAAGCATCAGTTTTCATCCAGGATGTCTCTTTACGTTGCTGCATTCATCTTTCCCTCCTGGTCTTGGCCGCTGAAAAACAACCCCGCAGCATGATGCTGCCACCGCCATGCTTCACTGTAGGAAGGAAGAAGGGAGGATCTTTACTTTCATTGCACAAGTACATTTCATTTTCATTGCAAACCCGTTGGAGAGCAGGCACACTTTGTGCAGCGTAACATGACAGTAAGGCTGATGGGTCACCAGCTATGGGAAAAAGGTAGAGGCAGCAATTATTTTCGTAAATTTGAATATCTACCTCATGATTTTAAAATGTCCGAAAAAACAAAAATGTGAGTACCCACCAACATTTCCTTATCATTGTAAAATGAGAGATATTACAATTGTACGGTCTTTGGAAAAAAATATACAGCATTACAATAAAGATATATTACAATAAATATAACAAGTAATGTGGCGACTTGTCCAGGGTGTATCCCGCCTTCAGTCCGAATGCAGCTGAGATAGGCTCCAGCTACCCCGAACGGGACAAGCGGTAGGAAATGGATGGATGGATGGATAACAAGTAATGACAAAGTTAAAGTTAAAATACCGATAATTGTCACACACACACTAGATGTGGTGAAATGTGTCCTCTGCATTTGACCCATCCCCTTGATCACCCCCTGGGAGCAGTGAGCAGCAGAGGTGGCCACGCTCGGGAATCATTTTGGTGATTTAACCCACCATCCAACCCTTGATGCTGAGTGCCAAGCAGGGAGGTAATGGGTCCCGTTGTTATAGTCTTTGGTATAATTGAACTCACAACCTACCGATCTCAGGACGGACACTCTAACCACTAGGTAGGTAAAAAAAAGGCTCTTGTGATATTATTCTGTTATTGTTTTAATACCACAACTTTTTTTTGGAGTAAATACAAACATTTCCCCGACGTATTGACTTTTTTGTAAATATAAATGTTTTTCTCCTACCATTACTATAGTGAGACTAAAACTAGTAGCAAGTAAATACATACAAACATTTTCTTGTAATAATATGACTTTATTTTTAATAATTTTCTTTTCTCTGTTTTATATATGTTTTTTTTTTTAATACAACTTTTTTTACACCACTATGTAAATCACAACCTTTTTCTCACAACATTACGACTTGTTTAATATATTTTTACTTTCTAATGTGGGGTGACGCCAAAGCAAGTGAGATGTTTCCTGGCAAGTTGTCGAAGTAAAACATAGAGGCAAACAATTGTGTTCTTCAAATGTGTACATGAGAACTAAAGTGGAGCCATTGGGAGGATGGCCCTGTGTTTTTGTTGTCGTTGCAACATTGTGTGTATATATATATATATATATATATATATATATATGTGTCTTGATTGGATTATCCAGTGAATAGTGCTCGATACCATGGTAGAGCGCAATATGTAGGTGTGGGAAAAATCACAAGACTACTTCGTCTCTACAGAACTGTTTCATGAGGGGTTCCCTCAATATATATATATATATATATATATATATATATATATATATATATATATATATATATATATATATATATACTAGAGCTGTGGATCTTTGGGTGTCCCACGATTTGATTCAATATCGATTTTTGGGGTCACCATTCAATAATATATCGATTTTTTTCAATTCGATTCGATCCTCGATTCAAAAACAATATTTTTTCTGTATTCATTCAATACATAGGATTTCAGCAGGATCTACCCCAGTCTGCTGACATGCAAGCAGAGTAGTAGATTTAAAAAAAAAAAAAAGCTTTAATAATTGTAAAGGACAATGTTTTATTAACTGATTGCAATAATGTAAATTTGTTTTAACTATGAAACGAGCCGAAAATATGACTTATCTTATCTTTGTGAAAACATTGGACACAGTGTGTTGTCAAGCTTATGAGATGCGATGCAAGTGTAAGCCACTGTGACACTGTTGTTCTTTTTTATATTTTTTATAAATGTCTAACGATAATGTCAATGAGGGATTTTTAATCACTGCTATGCTGAAATCATAACTAATATTGATACTGTTGTTGATAATATTCATTTTGGTTTCACTACTTTTGTTTTTTTCTGTGTCGTGTTTATGTCTCCTCTCAATTTATTGCAGTTCTGAGTGTTGCTGGGTCAGGTTTGGTTTTGGAATTGGATTGCATTGTTATGATATTGCTGTGTAGTGGTTTGTTGGATTGATAAAAAAAAAAAAAAAAGATTTTTTTAAAAATGAGAATCAATTCTGAAATGCACAACGTATTCGAATCAATTTTTGCCCACACCCCTAATATATATATATATATATATATATATATATATATATGTGTGTGTGTGTGTGTGTTTGCGCACATGTGACACATTGTCCCATTAGCTGAACCATCTCTGCCATGTAAATGTTTTTAATACACATGTTGCACGGACCCAATAAAGTATATTGCGCGGAATAAATTAAAATCAGATTCACTTTCCCGTCCAGTCAGCAAAGCCACGTGTGCGTAGTCAATTAAGATCTGACATAATGTGATGGAGGACCGTTTGAAATGATCCCCGTGCCGTGCTAAATGTACGACAAGCAACTTCTAAAAGGGTCAGCGTCGGCGACCTGGCTCCAACCAGGGCTTTAAATACACATTCTGCTGCTTTCAGCATATGCAATAATTCTGCCCGTCTGCAAGGGGAACATCAATGAAGCGTGTCGGCACCCGCATTGGACTTCTTTATACATTTCCCACACAATAGAAATCAATGCGCGGCTAATTCACGTATTCATTAAGAAAAAATGTCCACACTTTTGAATGAGCTGACAAATTGTGCCCTTTCATATTAGTGCTCTGATTGAGCAGCAGCTACTGGAATTCAGACTTTTTCCCCACCTCCTGCTTCTAGTTAATAGTCCTACTTATTACTCATCAATCATAGCCGTCAAAAAATATTGATTGCTGGCAAGATTAAATCAAAGTTATTCTACTGCGATGGCTATTACAAAGTATAGCTATTACATGGAAACACTTCTTGATTTACTATGAGTGAGAAGGTCTCTATTGTACAGTATAAGTGCTGACCTGGTTCTATACAATCAATACATGATCCTGTAACTACTTGGTATCAGATTGAAACCCAAATGTGTGGTATCATCCAAAATTAATGTAAAGTATCAAACAACAGAAGAATAATTGATTTTTATTATTATTATTATTATTATTATTTTAACAGAAGTGTAGCTAGAACAACATATTCAAAAGAGAAAGCAAGCATATATTGATAGTAAATGAAAAAGTATATTTACAATTAAATTTCCACCACTTGTCCGTAATAATGTTAAAAAAATAATAGAATGATAAATGTTACAATATATTACTGCATAGTAGGGGTGTGATGGTACACAACAATTTCGGTTCAGTACGTACCTCGGTTTAGAGGTCACGGTTTGGTTCATTTTTGGTACAGTAAGAATGCAAAAAAATAGATAAATTTTTTGGTTATTTATTTACCAAATTTGTAAAATCTTCAACCAAAAATATTTTTCTTAGCGGAATATATGATGTGAACTAATGGGAACCTTGGATAGGTCAATAATTCATAATAACATTGATTTTGATGCAATATTATGTTTTAAGCAATGACAGTTGGAATTAAAAAAAACAAAACTGCTTTAGTCAACATTGCAACTTTTTCTAAATTACATTTAACTTTTAAGCCTTTTATTTCACTTTTGTTATGTTTTTGTTAATGTTAATAGTATTTTTAGAATATGCCGTGGGCCTTTAAAACATTAGCTGTGGCCCGCAAATGGCCTTCGGGACACACTTTTAACACCCCTGCTATAGATAATAAAACATAAAATCTGATAAATCTATAGATAAAAAGCAGAGCCTGGCGACGCATGCGCATTTTTCATAACTCTCTCGCTCTTTCTATCTCCGTCCCTCCCTCACGAATGCTGCTGCGTTTACAATTTGTTTTGTTTTTAACCCCCTCTTAACCCCGAACGTACATTGAAAATACACGCAACCCTAACTTAAAATGCCAGACATTTGAGGCATTTAAGAAACTCCACCCGGACAGCCCCGCAAAAGAGGACATATCCGGTAAAAAGAGGACATATGGTCAGTCTATCATAGCCCGGTCGCTGCTAGAATGCCGTGTGTTATGCCTCGGTGTGCATTGTTTACACAACGTGTGGTACGCAACTTAAAATGTCCAGGTGCAAACTCGATGATGGAAAATTGCATTTTTTAGACAATATGAATAGCCTTAGCGGCTAAGAGACGCCGAGAGTAACAAGCGGTAGTAAATGGATTAGAAAGGACAGATTAAAAACATTATTTGAAGAACAAGAAAAACATTGTTGTTTTTTTTGACCTGGGACTTCCCGCGGGCTGGATTTTAAACGCTGGCGGGCCGTAGTTTGAGGAACCCTGTGCTAACACGTTTACAAGTGTATGTGTTGATATTATTAACTTAAAATTGTATTATTTTTGTATCGTTTCAGTTTCTTGAATTTACTAAAACTTCACCGTGGAATTATTGAGTATGTTTAGCTGATTGGAGCAAGTGGGTTTGTGACGATGACTTATGTTTTGTTTAATCCGCCGTTTTACTGCAGTGCGACAAGCAGAGTTTGGAAACAATTTGTTATGATCCGCTGCCCGGATCATATCATATTCTGGTTTTGTTCCGTTTTGTATCATATTCTGTTAATGTTTGACTTCCTTAGTTCCTGTTTGTTCTGTCACCATGGTTGCTTATTAGTTTCACCTGCCCCTTACTTTTGACACGCACCTGCCTTGTGATTACGTTCCTTATTTAAGCCTGCCTTTTTTGTTCATTCATCCTTGCTTCCTAGTTTGTGTTACACCTAGTTTGTGTTTCGCAACAGTGACAATTCCATGTTTTGTACTTTCTAGCTTCCACGCTAAGCTTTTTGTTCCTCTAGCTCCCATGCTAGTAGTTTGTTTTCCCTTTTGTGCCTCGTGCAAGTTTTTCTGTTTCCTAGTCTGTTTTATTTATTAACAAATCATTGTTTCTTACCTCCACGCTGTTTCAGAGCACGACTGCATCCTCGGAAGAACGAACCCGCATCATCATGCCAGCCACAATACACAATTAAGGTATGTAAATAAACCTTTACGACAGTTTTCGTACAGGTATGTATCAGCGGCTTATGGTCCGGTGTGGCTAATGTATGTAAAATAATGAATTTATTTTAAAATTTGGTTGGTGCGGCTCTAATAGCGGTGCACTTTATAGTCCTAAAAAATGTGGTATTGTGTTGAAAGTTTGACGAGCATCAGGTGCCATGTGTCCTAACTGGTCCACCTACATCATAGAACCCAATGAAGATGAGGGGTTGCCATGGCAATCTCCCTGTTCCCTGTCTAACAAGCTAGTTTAAAGTCAAAATTCTGCTTTTCAACTGAAGACGCTGCACCGTATTTAACCTTTTACTTCTGATGGGTTCATCGCCGGTAGGACTCAAGCAGACCCGTGAGTCTCGATGCCCTCGGTGCAGGTGCAGCGTTGTCTCAGCTGCGCACCAGGGGATGACATCACCAGGCGAGGGGGTTCATCTGACTCATCCTCAACGCCGCAGGAATAAAAAATAATAAAAAAAACATGACAGGTGACGCTTTACTTCAGTATCTCCTATTTTGTTTAAATATAAGGTTGCAGCATGAAATTAAAAAATAAGTTCAGAGAAAGAAGAGCTGTGCCTTTTGGAAAGTGATCTCTTTAATTACCCCGCATAAAATCCAAAGTATAGTACTGTCGCCATTACACACATTCGTGTGATTCCATCTCACAGCAGACAAGGGGAAATATGACGGTAATGTAAATGGATGGGCCCTTTTGTAGGTCGCCGTAAAAGAGCAAATCAATTAATTTGGTCATTTATACGCGAGGATGAAGCCACTGGAATATGCAATGTGCCAATAAACCGTCGGACGTTCTTCACTTTCCTTCCTCACCTGCGATCTGTCGAGCACATAATGAAGGCCTCCCAGAATGTCACTGAAAGATGGCCGCGTTAAAGTTAGAACTGGCTGACTTTTACAGTAATGGTGTTTATGGTAAAGATGATGACACCGCGTAAAATCACAAGTTTTATTATTGGATCCTGCTGCCTTTTTTTATTTCTCTCCCTCTCTCTCTCTCTTTCTCTCTCTCACCCCGCAAGCAGAATCTGATAAGTCGGTGTATGCAGGCTGCTGTGAGAGCAGCATTACATCATCCAAAAGCCTTTCCCGGCAAAGTGCGCCGTGCCGCGATGAGATCAGAGCACGCCACCCCCGCCAACCTCCCCCGCCCACACACACACACACACCATCACCACCCATCACCCGTGTAAGCACTGCCGCAGGACCTGAAAGATCCTCTCATGACAGTCAGGGATGTTTGTCTGCAGCCTCACCTTCCAAAAAAATATAGCTCAGGTTCATTCACAGGTGAGGACTCTGTTTCAGGTAAATTCGGAAAATCTGTCACACACACACACACACACACACACACACACACACACACACACACACACACACACACACCAAATCTGCAACATCCCCATGATGTTTGCAGACCGATCAAAGAGCATACAAATCATTGCTTAGATCAAAAGCCCGGTAGGTTTACCAGCTTAGATTGCAGACACACGTTCGAGTAAGACAATTCATTCACTGGTTGAAATTTTTTGCGGCGGTTTGATGCAGCAAAACATAAAATGTGTATAGCATTTTTTCAAGTGATGATCGAAGCATTTTAAAAAGGCTTACAAAGGCTCCTAATTTGACTGCTGATGTGTGCGGTTCCATATTGTGTCATTTTCTGTTGTCAAAACGTCTTCATTTACTCTTATTATCTGGTTACTTTCTGTTGTGACATGTTTCTATTTACACTTCTGTTGAAATGTAATAGGCACTTATTCTTCTGTTCATAAGCAATAAGAGACGTATCCCACGTTTTTCTTTTGTAATGTAAATCTGGTAACACTTTGGTATGGGGAACATATTCACCATTAATTAGTTGCTTATTAACATCCAAGTTAATAACAAATTGGCTCTTAATTAGTCATTAATAGGTACTTATTAATGCCTTATTCTTCATGGCTGTATTATACGACTAGTAAGCCATTAACTCAATCGATCAATCAATGTTTATGTATATAGCCCTAAATCGTAAGTGTCTCAAAGGGCTACACAAGCCACAACGACATCCTCGGTTCAGATCCAACATTAGGGCAAAGAAAAACTCAACCCAGTGGGATGACAATGAGAAGAGGACCGCAGATGTGGGGCGCGGTCTTTCTGGTGTCACTTCCTCCCCCAACTCAGTTTCTAAACGATCAGTGAGTCCATACAAAGCTACGAGCTGGATATTCAAGAAATAGAAGCCGCACTTACCCGTATAAAAAGTTATCCAAGGAGGGGAACCTTAAACAATGGTTTAGTGTGGCCGAAACGGGGCTTAGGCTAAATAATTATTAGTTTAATGAGTCAGGACGGTGACAGAGGGGTTAGTGCATCTGCCTCACAATATGAAGGTCCTGAGCAGTCCTGGGTTCAATCCTGGGCTCGGGATCTTTCTGTGTGGAGTTTGCATGTCCTCCCCGTGACTGCGTGGGTTCCCTCCGGGTACCCTGGCTTCCTCCCACCTCTAAAGACAAGCACCTGGGGATAAGTTGATTGGCAACACTAAATATGGCCCTTGTGTGTGAATGTGAGTGCGAATGTTGTCTGTCTATCTATGTTGGCCCTGCGATGAGGTGGCGATTTGTCCAGGGTGTACACCGCCTACCGCCCGAATGCAGCTGAGATAAGCGCCAGCGACCCCCCGCGACCTCAAAAGGGACAAGCGGTAGAAAAGGGATGGATGGATGGATGGAATTATCCGGCCTAATGTAGACAGGGTCTTAGTAGATCAGGCCCTTATTGTCTACTGTTTTGTGTGCTATTGTGTGCTTAGCTGTTGAGTAACTGCTAGCTCCTCTTAGCCTATACTCTACCATGATTAGCTTTTGTACATTCAGGTACAGGGACAAACCCAGTTAAACATGATATTCACTGGAATTTGGCAATGTTTTAAGTAACATTTACCATCATTACCCGAGTGAGTGATGTGATGTAACCTATCTGTGACTTCTGCCCCCAACTACGCGCTACCCTCTGACTGTCCTCCACAAATACCCCCCCGCCCTTCCCAACACCACCACCTTCAATTCGGCTTATCGCGTCTTTGACACTGTAATGATGACAAAGACTAACCGGTAAACAGCAGCACCCAGCGCCACACAGGAGCCTTTTATGGCCCAATGAAAGTGAGGGATGAAGCCAGGCCTGTCAAGCAAGAGAGTGCCAGCAAATCAACGCACAACAGCAAATAGTCAGCCGCTGCCGCGTGGATGACCGTTGCGACGTGGCGTTGCCGGCGAATTGAAGTGTTTGTCAGTCCATCCGTCAGCGTAACGCGGCGCAACAAATCAGCTCGGCCGCCCGGCTTTGTCCGCGGCCGGGGGACGGGGAGGAGAAGATGGAGGTGTGAGGGTATTGTCTTGCGTAGCCCGAGTCGGACTTACTAATGATGGATTGATTCTCTCTGAAAGTGGTGAGACATTCACACTTTCAAGTGTTTTTCTATCTCTAGTATATATCTCACTGAGCGCCGTCCTGGAGGGGGTTGGGGGTTCACCATTCACCCATAGCCGAGTAACGCTCGCTGGGTTTCCATGGTTTCCCACCACAAAACATTTAGTTTTTATTATAAGCTAACACAAAATTACTAAGAGCCTGATTTACTAAGAACCAAATACCACGCGCGTGCAATCCATAAAATAGCGTGTGTGTAGTGGGCGCATTGCATATTGCATGCAATTTACTAAGACTTGCAATTGTAAAGTGGTACAGACCGCCTTATGTAAATGAGGATTTTGCATTTAGAGTTATACGGTATACCGGCATTAGTATAGTACCGCGATACTAATGAATAATTTTTGGTACTATACCGCTTCTGAAAAGTATAGGTCCATCCAAAACTGGCCCTGCAGGACGAGGAATAGCTAAACAAGCTTCACTACACACCGCCATCAAATTGTAAACAAACGCCATTGGTGGATCGACACCGAACATCCACTGTAATGATATCAAGTACAGGCACATAGCTAGTCGATAATACTATGATTTCATCGATATTTTTTGGCATCACAACATCTTCTTTAATTTTTAAAAAATGTATATTATGTTTATATACATAGGAATAATGTCCCCGGACACATGAGGACTTTGAATATGACCAATGTATGATCCTGTAACTGTCAAGACTTGGACTTTGGTGAGGTTTGTTTTCCCGTGGTGCAAAGTGACTGGACCGGACAGGGCGTGAAGGTACTGACGTCTTTTAATCTTAACTCGAAAAAAGGAACAAACAAAAGGCGCTCACAGCGGAGGTACAAAACTTGGCTATGAAAACAACAACTTGCACTAAGGCAAAACTATGGACATAAAACAAAACTTGCAAACTATGGCATGAATTAAGAAAACTTACTTGGACCAAGAAAAGAGTATGAAAAAGGCAGCATGGATCATCAGCATGAATAACAAGGGTGTGTAGAGGGTGATGTAGAGGGTTAAATAGTGCTGTGGTGCTTGAAAACAGGTGCGTGAGTCGTGAGGACAGGTGAACTGATTGGTAGGCATGGAAACAAAACAATTGAGTGAAACAACAGGAACTAATGTAGTCTTGTAGTAATCCAACACAACAAAACAAAACATGATCACAAAGACATGTCAGTAACTACTTGGTATCAGATTGATACCCAAATTTGTGGTATCATCCAAAACTAATGTAAAGTATACCAACAACAGAAGAATAAGTGATTATTACATTTTAACGGAAGTTTGGATAGAACATGTTAAAAGAGAAAGTAAACAGATATTAACAGTAAATGAACAAGTAGATTATTAATTAATTTTCTACCACTTCTCCTTAATAATTTTGACAAAATAATAGAACGGAAAATGACACTATATTTTACTGCATAAGCCAGCAGCTAAATTAGGAGCCTGTGTTTGTTTACTTGCGACTAAAAGACAAGTTGTCTTGTATGTTCACTATTTTATTTAAGGACAAACTTGCAATAAGACACATACGTTTAATGTACCGTAAGATTTCCCCTTTATTTAGAAAAGTACCAAAAAGTATCAAAATAATTTTGGTACCGGTACCAAAATATTGGTATCAGGACAACACTAGTGTGTAGTATACTGGGCATCACCATGCAGGCACTCTGATTCACTGCACAAATGATTGTTTTCATGCTCCTACCTGTGGGGCTGTTATCCGTTTTCAAACATGAAGGGCATGTTTGAAAAAAAAAACATCAATCTGTCAATCCTTTCAGTGTCCGGGCCAGGTAAGGTTCCCCGTGTTGTGTCAAATTAAGCCACATGCTCCACTCCTGGTGGTGCCCTTCCGTCAATTCCTTTAAGTTTCTACTACTTTTTATGAGCATTTTAAAAAACAGTCGTGCAGTGCATCTGTATGACATCCCTTTTTATTATTATGTTTTTACAGTTGAAGGTGGGCTCGTGGTGTGAGGCTGCATTTACTCCACTCAAAATGCAAAAAAATGGCTACTTAAGGAATTTTTTTTTTTCATCTAAGAAATATTTAAACAATTATTATTTTCTTTTTTGTGAAAAAAACAAACGACAATAAAGAATACTAAATCACACCAAAACAAATCAATTGAATTGGTTTTAATCAGCCCCTAAAATGATGTTGCTGAATAGACAATTTGTATAATATTTTTTATTTCTTACCGTCACAAATGTTGACACAAACATGTAAGACGGAGGTTTCTCATCCGTGCAACGAGAGGACTGATCCTGGTGCCGTGTGTGGAGCTGTCAATTTGCACGTCCTTTTAACCCGTGTTAAAGGGGAACAGTATCACAATTTCAGAAGAGTTAAAACCAATAAAAATCAGTTCCCAGTGGCTTATTTTATTTTTCAAGTTTTTTTCAAAATGTTACCCATCCTGGAATATCCCTAAAAAAAAGCTGTAAAATGCCTGATTTTCGCTATTTGCCAAGCCACTGTCCATTTTCCTGTGACGTCATCCAGTGATTCCAATATAACAACATGGCGGTTACCAAAGCAAGATATAGCGACATTAACTCGGATTCAGACTCAGATTTCAACAGTTTAAGCGATTTAACAGATTACGCATGTTTGTTGGAGTATGGAGGCAGATAGCGAAAACAAAATTGAAGAAGAAACTGAAGCTATTGAGTGAATAGCTATTGACGCTATTCGGCCATGTTTGCCTTAGCATCGCTGGTAAAATGTGCGGACCAAACGATCAGGACTTTCGCATTGACACTGGAGCAACTTAAATCCGTCGATTGGTAAGTGTTTGTTTGGCATTAAATTTGGGTGGAAGGAAACGCTGGATGCAAATACAACTACAAATGTACGTACAGCTAGCCTAAATAGCATGTTAGCATCGATTAGCTAGCAGTCATGCCGCGACCAAACATGTCTGATTAGCACATAAGTCAATAACATCAACAAAACTCACCTTTGAGATTTCGTTGACTTTATCGTTGCGAATGCAACTGCTTTGAGTGTCGCAGGATATCCAGACATTCTTGCCATCTCTGTGCCATCGCTGTCGTAGCATCACCGGTAAAAACCAAACTAGGGACTTTCGCATCTCATAACACTGGAGCAACTTAAATCCGTCGATTGGTAAGTGTTTGTTTGGCATTAAATGTGGATGGAGGGAAAGGCTGGATGCAAATATAGCTACAAGTGAGGCATAACGATGCAATATGGACATACAGCTAGCCTAAATAGCATGTTAGCATCGATTAGCATGCCATGCTAATCGATGCACATTCTACGTAAATCAACTTGAATCCATCCCTAATCGTGTTGTTACACCCTCCGACAACACACAGACAAGGCATAATGTCTCCAAGGTACCGGAAAACAGTCGTAAAAACGGAAATTAACAGAGCTGATTTGACTTGCTGCGTGTAATGTGGTTGAGAAAATGGCGATGACTACCTAGGTGATGTCGCGTTTTGACGTCATCGCTCCGAGAGCAAATAATAGAAAGGTGTTTGATTCGCCAAAATTCACCCATTTAGAGTTCGGAAATCGGTTAAAAAAATGTTGTCTTTTTTCTGCAACATCAAGGTATATATTGACGCTTACATAGGTCTGGTGATAATGTTCCCCTTTAAATACAATGCAAAATAGTGCTCCCAAAATGATGATTAGTGTTGATAAATCACATTGCGTGTGCTATATAATTATATTTGCATCTTCTCCTCCCAGTATTGCTGGGTTGCATATGACATCATGTCTGGTTTTCTTCTTGGCGGCTTAATTCAGATGATGGTTGACCAGCTTGAGCGTAGCGTTAAAACAAGTGAGAGTGAGTGTAGAGTTTGAGCAGAAAATGCTGTATTGCTGTTCTGTTCTTGGGGGTTTCAATTGTTCAAATAAAGATATAGGAAAGAGATTTCACTGAATCACGAGATAAGTTGTTTGTAAAGGTAATAAAGACAGGGGAAAAAAACGAAAACCCTTCTTCAAAATATCACTTTCATCATCTTTTAGGGGTTGGTTGATGGTTCTAGGTTTAATCCTTGCTTCCGCCATCCGTGTCAATGCCGTCGTGTCCTTAGGCAAGACACTATACCCACCTGCTCTCAGTGTCGCCCACACTGGTGTAAATGTAGCTCGAAGATTTAGATCAGAGGTAGGGAACCTATGGCTCTAGAGCCAGATGTGGCTCTTTTGATGACTGCATCCGGCTCTCAGAT
Source organism: Nerophis ophidion (assembly GCF_033978795.1). Taxonomy (NCBI): domain Eukaryota; kingdom Metazoa; phylum Chordata; class Actinopteri; order Syngnathiformes; family Syngnathidae; genus Nerophis; species Nerophis ophidion. Next base: position 67,129,286 of record NC_084613.1, on the reverse strand, counting down.
AAATCTTAGCTGACAATGCTTAACACGATAAGTGATGAATAAATCCGCTGGTAATCACGATGTTAAAAATAATGTTCAAAATATAGAACATTCTCATGCATTTTTTAATCATCCATCCGTTTCCTACCGCACCTGTGCAAGTAATAACAATGTTTTTAAAAATAATTAGAGACTTGTTATACTCTAAAAATGTTGGTCTTACTTAAAAAAGGCACGCATTTAGTTGTATTCACTGTTAAAAAAATATGATATGGCTCTCACGGAAATACATTTTAAAATATTTGACTTTCATGGCTCTCTCAGCCAAAAAGGTTCCCGACCTCTGATTTAGATGATGGCTTTCATTATGTAAAACATTTTGAGTCTCTAGAGAATAGCGCAATACAAACATAATTCACTTAATTTCTCATGCAATATAATCACAACATACTCGTGTCTGCAGCGATCACTTTGTAAAAGGTTTGTTTGTTGCTGACAGTGGCTATCCAAATTGCTATTATTACCCGACTATCAGTGGTATTTTAATTTTAAAGTTAGTGAAGTGAATTGAATTATATTTATAAAGCGCTTTTCTCTATTGACTTAAAGCGCTTTTACATAGTGAAACCCAATATCTAAGTTACATTTAAACCAGTCTGGGTGGCACTGGGAGCAGGTGGGTAAAGTGTCTTGCCCAAGGACACAACGGGAGTGACAAGGATCGCGGAAGCGGGGATCGAACCTGGAACCCTCAAGTTGCTGGCACGGCCATGCTACCAACCGAGCTATACCGAGCTGTAAGTTAAAGTCAATGTTCCAACGATAGTCACACTCACACTAGGTGTGGTGAAATGATCCTCTTCCTGGGAAGTGAGGGGAGCAGTGGGCGGCATCGGGGGCCGCACTCGGGAATCATTTGGTGATCCATCCATCCATCCATTTTCTGCCGCTTATTCCCGTTCAGGGTCGCGGGGGGCGCTGGCGCCTATCTCAGCTACAATCGGGCGGAAGGCGGGGTACACCCTGGACAAGTCGCCACCTCATCGCAGGGCCAACACAGATAGACAGACAACATTCCCACTCACATTCACACACTAGGGCCAATTTAGTGTTGCCAATCAACCTATCCCCAGGTGCATATCTTTGTAATTGGGAGGAAGCCGGAGTACCCAGAGGGAACCCACGCATTCACGGGGAGAACATGCAAACTCCACACGGAAAGATCCCGAGCCTGGATTTGAACCCAGGACTGCAGGACCTTCGTATTGTGAGGCAGACGCACTAACCCCTCTCCCACCGTGAAGCCCTCATTTGGTGCTGTAACCCCAAATTCCTACCCTTGATGCTTAGTGCCAAGCAGGGAGGCACTGGGTCCCATTTTTATAGTCTTTGGTATGACTCAGCCGGGATTGGACTCACAACCCTCCAATCTCAGGACGGACACTCTAACCACAAGGCCACTGAGCAGGTCTCCTAAAAAACACCTAAAGCTAATGCGCATGCAATGACGGAATTATGTAATTATGCAGGAGATGCCCTCAGAGGGCGGGATATACCGTGTAAAATACTTTGGAAAGTTGGTTCCCTCTAGACATATGTGTAAATGTTGCAAACAACCGATTTAAAGGCCTACTGAAATGAGATTTTCTTATTTAAACGGAGATAGCAGGTCCATTCTATGTGTCAAACTTGATCATTTTGCCATATTTTTAATGAAAGGATTTAGTGGAGAACATCGAAGATAAAGTTTGCAACTTTTGGTCGCTAATAAAAAAACCTTGCCTGTACCGGAAGTAGAAGACGATGTGCGTGTGAGGGCTCCTCACATCCTCACATTGTTTATGATGTGAGCCACCAGCAGTAAAAGCAATTCGGACCGAGAAAGCGATGATTTCCCCATTAATTTGAGCGCGGATGAAAGATGTGTGGATGAGGAAAGAAAGAGTGAAGCACTAAAAAAAAAAAAAAAAAAAAAAGGCGACGGCTCCAGTGGGAGAGTTTCAGATGTAATTAAACACATTTACTAGGATATTTCTGGAAAATCCCTTATCTGCTTATTGTGTTAATAGTATTTTAGTGAGATTAAAAAGTCATACCTGAAAGTCGGATGGCTGCGGTGAACGCCAGTGTCTCTGAGAGAAGCCGAGGAGCCAAGATCACAGCTGTCTTTTTGAGCTGCAGGACGAGGTCGCGTAATCCACTCAAGTCTCCGGTAAGAGTAATATCACAATTTTCCCATCCAAAAACTTGCTGGTTGACGTAGACAAACATGTTCGCTTGACCGCTCTGTGTTAAAGCTTCACAACAAACAAAGAAACACCGGCTGTGTTTCGGTGCTAAAGTCATCTGCAATCCACCGCTTTCCACCAACAGCATTATTCTTTGAAGTCTCCATTATTTATCGAACAAATTGCAAAAGATTCAGCATCACAGATGTCCAAAATACTGCGTAATTGCGCGATGAAAAGAGACGACTTTTAGCCGTAAGTGGTGCTGGGCTAATATGTCCCCTCCAACCAATAACGTCACAAACACGCGTCATCATTCTGCAACGTTTTCAACAGGAAACTCCGCGGGAAATTTAAAATTGTAATTTAATCAATTAAATTGGCCGTATTGGCATGTGTTGCAATGTTAATATTTCATCATTGATATATAAACTATCAGACTGTGTGGTCGGTAGTAGTGGGTTTCATTAGGCCTTTAATAGTATTAATAAAGTAGATGAATAAAACCTCTCGTAGGCTCAAGAGCATTTTCTGAATCTTGATATCGCTTGCAAACTTTGCTGAACAACAGGGACATCTACAGCTCAAAAATGAGATAAAATATGAACTTCACACCACAAAAATAACTGCAGACATAAATATTTGTAGCTGGAATTCAGATGCAAACAAACTTATCCTTTTTCTCATTAGCGTCACGGTCACAGCAGCACGGCACTCGTTATGCCAATCAAATACGCTACTTAGCGATGCACGAATAAATCCAACTTTGTCTTTGACGGATTAATGCTTAATTGGTGGACCTCTCAAATGTGAAGACATGATGTGCCTCTTTTCTTTTCTAAATCCTTGACGAAAGTAAGGTCAAGTCAAGCAATAACATCTTAGTAATGAATGGTTTAAATCTTTCAAAATGTATTTTTCTTGAGTGTATAATCAATCAATCAATCGATCAATCAAAGTTTACTTATATAGCCCTTAATCACAAGTGTCTCAAAGGGCTGCACAAGCCACAACGACACCCTCGGCTCAGATCCCACATCAGGGCAAGGAAAAACTCACCCCAATGGGCTACAATGAGAAACCTTAGAGGGGACTGCAGATGTGGGGACTCCTGGTAAGTTCAAAAGGGAATGAGATGATACAGTATTATCTCCTTATATATTTCCATACAGATGGTACCTGGATGTCTACTGTACAACAGAATATGCATTATATTGCCAAAAGTATTTGGCCACCTGCCTTGACTCACATATAAACTTGAAGTCCCATCCCGTTCCTAACCCATAGGGTTCAATGTGATGTCCTTCCATTTTTTGTAGCTATTACAGCTTCAACTCTTCTGGGAAGGCTGTCCACAAGGTTGTGGAGTGTGTTTTTATAAGAATTTTCAACCATTCTTCTAAAACCACATTGGTGAGGTCACACGCTGATGTTGGTCGAGAAGGCCTGGCTCTCAGTCTCCGTTCTAATTCATCCGAAATGTGTTCTATCGGGTTCAAGTTAGGACTCTGTGCAGTCCAGCCAAGTTCATCCACACCAGACTCTGTCATCCATGTCTTTATGGACCCTTGCTTTGTGCACTGGTGCACAGTCACGTTAAAAGATGAAGGAGCCCGCTCCAAACTGTTCCCACAAGGTTGGGAGCATGGAATTGTCCAAAATGTTTTGGTATCCTGGAGGATTCAAAGTTCCTTTCACTGGAACTACGAGGCCAAGCCCAATTACTGAAAAATAACCCCACACCAAAATTACTCCTCCACCAAATTTCACACTCGGCACAATGCAGTCCGGAATGTACCGTTCTCCTGGCAACCTCCAAACCCAGACTCGTCCATCAGTTTGCTAGGCGGAATAGCGTGATTCATCACTCCAGAGAACGCGTCTCCACTGATCTAGAGTCCAGTGGCGACGTGCTTTATACCACTGCATCCGAGGCTTTGCATTGGATTTGGTGATATATGGCTTAGATTCAGCTGTACAGCCATGGAAAGCTTCACAAATGTTTGTAGAAACAGTCTCCATGCCTAAGTGCTTGATTTTATACACCTGTGGCCGGGCCAAGTGATTAGGACACCTGATTCTGATCATTTGGATAGGTGACCAAATACTTTTGGCAATATAGTGTATAAAATTAGATTTGAAAGTGAAGTTCTTAGCCTTATTGGAAATGTGGCCCTCCAAACAATTTACATAAATATCCCTGCTGTGGTATAATTATACAACAAGCTGCATAAGCCGATTGTAAAATCGATACCTCAAAACTGAGCATTAATATTTGAGTTAAGGCAGCGTTTTTAATGCAGTTCTTGTATTGACCTTGGATGGAAAATACGACAAACTTGCAGAATTGTTGCCATATGGCCTAACTTTACATTAGATTACCAGCGCTCTGTCAAACTAACACACTGTTGGAACACAGGTAATTTAAGTAGAAAGTCAACAGGTCCTTTGTCCTCGCTCCGACAGCATGAAAGCAACGGGCAGCAGTTAATATCATTTTATAGTTTGGACAACTTTCTTCTCGAGGTTGTTTTAAAGTCATTTACCCGACACAACTTGTACAAACCAAATCCCCCGTTGAAAAATAATGTCTGACATGTCAATTTGGTTCACTTAAGGCACCAAAACACTTGTTTAGAGTTGGGGAAAACACAGTCAGCACTCAGGCGGCCGTCTCCTCCTAAATCACACTTTCTCATGTTATACCGCGTCGCATTTTGGCGCCAATAAGAAGGACCGTAATCAGCTTTACATCAGCTTTGTGCGTGTCGGTTCATTGGTAGGCTTTTCCGTCCATACATCAGGATGACGTGTTATTAAACACAAACCCGCCGTGTGCGTCAATCAAACTAACACGATTAGCGTCGCAACACTAATGGGTGCAACGCCACAATGGCAAATTTTGGATAAAGGATGATGTTGTGTAATCTGATATACGTACGCTTATTGACTCATTAGCTGTAGGATTATTTTAACGACAGAGAGAAAAAAGATTGTCAAATTAGAAATTAAACACCGAAATTCATCTATTTATTCAACTTCTTCTTCTTTTCCAGATTTTGCCGAGCTCTACCTTTCACATTTTTCACCCGATTCAAAATATTCCAACTTCAAACTATTCGGGAATTGCGGGCTTTCCCTGGAAAAGTTCCTAAAATTCCCAGAATTCCCGGTTTTGCAGGACATTTTTCCCATTCAAAATGCATTGTTCATTTTTCAAACTTTCAGGATTTCAAAATTTTTCAACCTATTCATACCATTCCACTTTCAACACATTCCACCATCTTGGAAATTCAAAACTACTCTTGTTATGTACAACAAATGGGAAGGAGACGGCACAACGCAGGAGATCTCGCTCAACAGGGTTTATTAAACTTTTGATGAGTGAGTGGAGTGTGTAATGCTACTATGTGCGTGCATGCAAGATTATGTGCAACAATTAACAAGGTAGTATTTACCAGGAGTTTGTTGTTAGTTGTCAGGTCCAAACACCAAACTATCTATTACACAAGACAAGAAGAAGGAATCAGGCAGAAACAGAGTTACATTTTTCTCATGAGGAGTGACGTATTGGGCTGTACACTCAGTTAAATTTCCACCCTACGCTCTAAGGTACAGTTCCACGTCCTCCTCTATTTATTCAGGAGGTCCCTAGTTAACATCACTGAGGCTGTATCTGAAAGGAGGGGTAATGCAAGCAGCCCTGGTAGATACAGTACATGATTATTCAGAATGGAAATGTGCTGACACTCGTGATTTCACCCTGTCTCTGTTTTGTCTGCGTTGAGGTACTAGATGTCCGCCCTTGGCTGTCAGCAGGCAGGGTCCGTAAACAAACTGCTGATACGAGACAACTCGCAAAGCAAGATTACAAGTTGTGCCTTTGCACGGATAGAAAAGCAAAACTTCTGCACAATTGATAATAACTATAGCAACAGCCTTTCAGCATAAGAGTTGTATGATAACTTATACATAATTGTTCTAACATAGTGTGTTTTGGTTGTAGAGGCGAACAAGTCCAAAGGGGTTGGGCAGAAAGAGGTCCGTGATTCAAGCGTGAGGTCCGTGGGGCTGGAGAGAGGCGTCCTGAGGTCCGGGTCCAAATGGAGGGAAGTTGAGGATCGAGGGAGGCAATTAGGGTCCAGAAGGAGATCCAGAGAAGTGAAGCGCACGGCTCACTTCTAAGGCGACGGAAAATACTGCGGGAACAGAGAAACGACAGGGACAAGTCAGCACAAGGAGCGAGGGAACAAGGAGAGCAGACACAGGAGAGGAGCCAGAGACGCGAAGCTTACTGCGAACAGAGAACTACGTTCCGGCGCTGGATTATCTGCTGCATTGGTCTTTTTACTGCTGTGGCTCATCAGCCCAGGTGCGCTGATTGTAGATTGCTCGCGGCCTTGTAGGGGCGTGTCCGGCTGCTCTCTCAGCAGAGCTTCTTGCTGCTCCATTAGCGGAGGGAAAGACAGTATGCGCGTGCGCTGTAACAACTCTTTTTCCAAGTTCAAACTAATTAAAGGATTTTTCAGAACTCCTGGTATTCCAAAGGCCTATTTCCACCCTGTATTCTGGCGACTACTCCTCCCACATTTTCAACCTTCTTCAACCGTTGCACCATCTAAACATTGCTCTTAGGACAAAAAACTAAGTTGTTTTTTGAACTGGAAAAATAGCCGGTTTTCCCAAAATTCCAGTAATTTTGTAATACCATTTGTCAATTCAACATGTTACTGCTTCAACATTTCTCGAGCGATTTGAAAAATTCCAACACCAACCATTTCAACTCATTCGGACCATTCAAGGTTTTGACCATTTTTAAAAAATGTCCCGCTTTTCCCCAAAATCCCAAATTTTTGGGAAATTCCCATTGAAACCAAGCGGACGTTCTTCAATGTTTACAACTCACACATTTTTCATCTGATTCAAACCGTTCCAACTTCAAATTATTCAGCCTGTTTGGGAAGTGTGTGCTCTACTTCAACAACTCTAAAATAATTCAGGGAATTAAGTTCAACTTCAGCATTGGTGCATTCACACGCAATTCCTTCAGGAATTGCCTCATCTAGTTAAGTATAATGTTTTTTTTTGTTTTTTTTAAATTAAAAAAGTATTATAGGGGCTGTTGCTTAGAGGGTGCATCTGGGACATAATGACGTAATTACGTCATTACGTCCCATATGCCGGAAGCGGGCGGGATGTACTGTGTAAAATACAATGGAAAGTGACAGCTGCCATTTAATGTATATTCTATTACATCAACAAATAGTTTTTTGTTCATTCTTGCTTCTGTATGTGGCACACTCTCCCTGTGTGTACGTGATGACCTAACACAGTGACTGACTGTCGTAAACACCAATAATTTTCACATTTTCAAATATAAAAACTTAATTTTGTGACTGTTTCAATACAAATGTGTTATGTTAAACCACAAACTAGACAGTGGTGTTCCTGTTATATTTTTGCTTTGAAAAATGTGACTGTGAGCAAGTTAAACACCTAAATTAAAATAGATAAAAACAAGTAAGTGCTGGCTAATGTTTGACTTCGCTCGATAATATATCTGAAAATGATTAAATGATAAATGATAAATACAAATAATAAGTGCACATTCAATATAGTAAGTACTTTACATGTTAATGTTAATCGTCACTGTGTGTGATAAAATAAATAAACACATTTTAAATTGAAAAAAATGATTTAAATTAAAAAAAGTAAACCAAAAAAATAAAGATACAAAAGAAAATGTTATACTAAAATGTAAGAGCAGATCTTTGAATGTCAATATTTGTGATTGTGTAATGAAACATAATATATATATATATATATATACATCCATTTTCTACCGCTTATTCCCTTTTGGGGTCGTGGGGGGCGCTGGCGCCTATCTCAGCTACGGTCGGGCGGAAGGCGGGGTACACCCTGGACAAGTCGCCACCTCATCGCAGGGCCAACACAGATAGACAGACAACATTCACACTCACATTCAAACACTAGGGCCAATTTAGTGTTGCCAATCAACCTATCCCCAGGTGCATGTTTTTGGAAGTGGGAGGAAGCCGGAGTACCCGGAGGGAACCCGTGCACGCATTCACGGGGAGAACATGCAAACTCCACACAGAAAGATCCCGAACCTGGTGTTAGGACTTTGCATGGCTGCAGTTGTGTGACCTCAAGTATGCAAGAATCCAGGAGAGCAGAAAGCAGGTAAGATGATTTTAATTTCATCAAAGTAAAAGATACAAACAGAAAGCAGTCTTGCATGGAGATGTTCCCAACATGGTTTTAACTTCGAGCACTGAGGAGTGCTCGAGTGAAACATAAATTGTCCTATGTTGATTGACAGCAGCTGAGGACCAATCAACGGCGAGTGTGACAAAAACAGTGCTCAGCGGAGTAAACAGGAAGTATAACAAAATAAGAGCACTGAACAGGAAATAAAGTACAAAACACGAAAAACTATCAGAAATTAAGTGACAGATTGTCACACCTGGATTTGAACCCAGGACTGCAGGAACTTCCTATTGTGAGGCAGACGCACTAACCCCTCTGCCACCATGAGGCCTATATATATATATATATATATATATATATATATATATATATATATATATATATATATATATATATATATATATATATATATATATATATATATATATATATATATATATATATATATATATATATATATATATATATATATTTATATATGTGTGTATATATATATATATATATATATATATATATATATGTGTGGGAAAAATCACAAGACTACTTCATCTCTACAGAACTGTTTCATGAGGTGTTCCCTCAATCAACAGGAGATTTTAATGGAAACATTCACATACAATGGTTTGTATAGGGCACCGAGTGGGTGGGTACAGGCAGGCGTAGGGGCGTGGTGATTGGCTCATGTGTTACCTAGGAGGTGTTTCCGTCTGTGACGGCATGTTGATATGATTTCACTGTGCTTGTTGAGGGATGACAGGTCTGGATGATATGTCATAAACAGTTTTTCTTTTAAGCATAGGTTGCATCTTTTATTACCACTGTTGTAAGGTGTGCTGGATGCAAGAATTGTGATTTTTCCCACACATACATATTGCGCTCTACCACGGTATCGAGCACTATTCTCTGGATAATCCAATCAAGACATATATATATATATAAATATATGTCTTGATTGGATTATCCAGACAATAATCTGGATAATCCAATCAAGACATATATATAAATATGTGTCTTGATTGGATTATCCAGAGAATAGTGCTCGATAAACAAATGTATAATGTATATATATATATATATATATATATATATATATATATATATATATATATATATATATATATATATATATATATATATATATATATATATATATATATATATATATATATACATATATATGTATATGTATGTATATATATTATACATTTGTTTGGTTTAAAAAAACAAATATAAGATGTATGTTGAAATTACAATTAAAACATATTAAAATATACCTTTTAAAAAACAATGAATTGAAAATAAAAACTAATTCAAAAAAAATAATAACAATCCAATATAGGCTTCACGGTGGCAGAGGGGTTAGTGCGTCTGCCTCACAATACGAAGTTCCTGCAGTCCTGGGTTCAAATCCAGGCTCGGGATCTTTCTGTGTCTAGTTCGCATGTTCTCCCCGTGAATGCGTGGGTTCCCTCCGGGTACTCCGGCTTCCTCCCACCTCCAAAAACATGCACCTGGGGATAGGTTGATTGGCAACACTAAATTGGCCCTAGTGTGTGAATGTGAGTGTGAATGTTGTCTGTCTCTCTGTGTTGGCCCTGCGATGAGATGGCGACTTGTCCAGGGTGTACCCTGCCTTCCGCCCGGTTGTAGCTGAGATAGGCGCCAGCGCCCCCCGTGACCCCGAAAGGGAATAAGCGGTAGGAAATGGATGGATGGGCAATCCAATATAAATTTCAATATATAAATTGAATTATTTTGCATGTTAATAATCATCATTCTGTGAGGAAGTGTATGTGAGTTCAACATGAAAATACATATGAAAATAAAAATGTAGATTTTTTTTTAAATCAAGAAAAAAATAAAATAAAAGAGAAAACTTAGTGTGGATCTTTCAGTAATTTATATGTTAATACTCGACATTGCAGGAGGAAAAATAATTATCAAGCATTATTTTTAATACAAATAATCCCAAATGAAAAACAGATTAAAATTTAAAAAAAAAATGTATATTGTCTACACTACATTGTCTACACCAGGGGTCTCATGTCATTTTACTTCAGGGGCCACATGGAGGAACATCTACTCCCAAGTGGGCCGGACTGGTAAAATCATGGCATGATAACTTAAAAATACAGACAAATTCAGATTGTTTTCTTTGTTTCACTTTGACCAAACATACAACAAGCACATTCTGAAAATGTATATTTATCTATTTTCTACCTCTTGTCCCTCACAAATAATCCTATTGACAAAACACTTCAAGTTAGTTCTGAGGAAAGAAATGGTCCCGTGTCAAAAACACGGCAAAGGACACAATACATTTAGACTTTGAGTGTATCTAAAAAGCCAATACACTTTAAGTCACAGCCTATTTTGAATTGAACAGAATAGAAAATATTTTATATATATATTTGTATATTCTGTGCTAACTCAAACCATACAAATGGCAGTAAAAACTATTCAAAAGGGCTGAGTTACACTCAGCGTACACTTTTGATGGAGCGATTTTGGGGCAATGAGGACGCCAAAACACGATGTGTTTGAAACAGAAGACGAAACGCAGCAGGTTTTATGTTTCATTTATGTTGAGGGGGAGGAGCCTCAGCCAAGCTTTACTGTGTACCTCTTGCTTGGCATACCGTATGCTTGCCTGACAGAATTGCAAATGCGACATCCAGTGGACACATTTAGAACATCAGTCCTTTCAAAAAAAATTGCAGCTTATTTTCATACTTTGCAAACTTATCTCGCATACGGCGGGCCGTGCATTTGACACCCCTAGTCTGAATTATAGTATTTATGTTAGAACCATACACAAGCCTGCAGGTAGGTGACAGCAGCTCTCAATCTGATCAACAGACTCCCTGACCAACCCAGTAGAAGTAGTAAGTACACAGGAACCCATTTGTGCAGATACTATTTCAGGCCTCATATTGTGCAACACATTTTCAATGGGAGACAGGTCTGGACTACAGGCAAGCCAGTCTAGTACCCGCACTTTTGTACTTGTACTTGTACTAACCTACTCAGTGGCCTAGTTGTTAGAGTGTCTGCCCAGAGATCAGTAGGTTGGGAATTCAAACCCCGGCTGAATCATACCAAAGACTATAAAAAAATGGGACCCATTGCCTCCCTGCTTGGCACTCAGCATCAAAGGTTGGAATTGGGGGTTGTATCACAATAAATGATTCCTGGGCGTGGCACCGCTGCTGCCCACTGCTCCCCTCACTTCCCAGGGGGTGATCAAAAGGGATGGGTCAAATGCAGAGGACAAATTTCACCACACCTATTGTGTGTGTGACAATCATGGTACTTTAACTTTAACTTTAACTACAAAGCCACACTGTTGTAACACATGGCTTGGCAATGTCTTGCTAAAATAAGCAGGGGCGTCCATGATGACGTTGCTTGGATAGCAACATACTGTTGCTCCAAAACCTGTATGTACCTTTCAGAATTAATGGTTCCTTCAGAGATGTGTGAGTTACCCATGTAAGTTACCCAAATGCTGGCTTTTGAACTTTGCGCCTATACCAATCCGAATGGTTCTTTTCCTCTTTGGTCAGGAGGACACAACGTCCACAGTTTCTAAAAGCATTTTGAAATGTGGACTCGTCAGACCACAGAACACTTTTATACTTTGCATCAGTCCATCTTAGATGAGCTCGGGCCCAGCAAAGCCAGCAGCGTGTCTGGGTGTTGTTGATAAACGGCTTTCGATTTGCAATGTAAAGTTTTAACTTGCACTTACAGATGTAGCAGATACGGGTAAGGGTAAAAAAAAAAATGCTCTTAATAGTAAGTATATTTAGGGGTCGCGGTCAATTTATTTGCTGCACCAAAGCCTGGAAAAAGTGGTACTACCTGTTAGTACTACTTTTGCTAAAGGAAAAGAGCCAATGGTAAGTAGAAACCGTATGTGTTGGGCCAAGTAAGTACTATGGAGTGGAAAAGCGCCATAAGTCAATTGGGAGCTATGACCGCAAACAGGATAAGTGGTATAAAATATCAAGTTACAGTACATGTGGTGTCTTCAACACACTCAACCTTGGGTGTTGTGCACAGATGGATCTGTGTGTGTGTGTGATTGAATCAGTATTGTCAAGTGCAGGGTGGCAGTTGGTTATCAATGTTAATCATCAGTGGAGCATACGGTCCTCCATCACCGCTTGATCGATCAATATATCGACACGATCACACCTGCAAGATAAATCACCCGTGAACATGAGCTTGTTGTGCGCTTCATTCAATATACATGAGAGTATAGGATAGTCCCTCCCTGCGGTATGACTGAGGACAGTCTGAAGGTGATGCAGCATGTGGGAGGAGCATGTGACACACAAACACACACACACACACACACACACACACACACACACACACACACACACACACACACACACACACAAATATGCACGAACACATGCAACACAGTGCGTGGAAGTGCATGTTTCCACTGTGATGACATCACCGTCTTGGCGAGGTAGCCGGGACATTTTCCATAGGCTGTTCTCTGTTGCTGTGGAGAGACCTCCTCCAATCCCCTCCCCTCCCACCTTTAATTTATACGCCAACAGCAGCAGCATGAATGATCGGTGACATGGCTTCCTCGGGTCGATTCCAAAGACAACATTACTGCACCCCCACACTCGCCCTACACCAGCACCAACACTTTTGATTTCCAATGGCTGTGTTTATGGCTATTTATGGAGTACAGTGTGAGCAGAATGATGAGGTTATGATGTGACGTGTGGCGGCACATCATTTAACACGGATGTTAACTAAACATTTTTACAGTAAGCTTTACTGGCAAGGATGTGTGGAAATAAACAAGTCAATATGAGGATGCATAAACAGCTACAGGCAGGGAAATAAACATTCCTATATTTTAGACGGAATCCAATTTTTTATGTGTATTAAGAAACAATGTTGACTCGCTTATACACCTAAATGTATATGCATTTTTAAAAAAAATATATAGAATCTATAATAAAATATGTATTAAATAAGTCATACATTAATTGACTTAATGAATAAATACATGAATACACACATTAATAATTATTAAAACTAATGTCACCACTAAGGGTGTGGGAAAAAATTGATTTGAATTTGAATCGCGATTCTCATGTTGTGCGATTCAGAATCGCTTTTCATTTTATTTTAAACCAAATTTTTTTTTTTTTTTTCGCGGATTTTATTCAAATTTTATCCATCAATCCAACATAACAATACACAGCAAAACCATAACAACACAATCCAATTCCAAAACCAAACCTGACCAAGCAACACTCAGAACTGCAATAAACAGAGCAATTGAGAGAAGACACAAAAACGACACAGAACAAACCAAAAGTAGTGAAACAAAAATGAATAATATCAACAACAATATCAATATTAGTTATAATTTCAGCATAGCAGTGATTAAAAATCCCTCATTGACATTATCATTAGACATTTATAAAAGTAAAAAAAAGAACAATAGTGTCACAGTGGCTTACACTTGCATCGCATCTCATAAGCTTGACAACACACTGTGTCCAATATTTTCACAAAGATAAAAAAAGTCATATTTTTGGTTTGTTTAATAGTTAAAACAAATTTAAATGATTGCAATCAGTTGATAAAACATTGTCCTTTACAATTATAAAACCTTAAACAAAAATCTACTACTCTGCTTGCATGTCAGCAGACTAGACCTGCTGAAATCATATGTATTGAATGAATACAGAATCCTTTTAAATCGGGAAAAAATAGTTTTTGAATCGAGAATCGTGTTGAATTGAAAAAAAAAAAAAAAGATTTTGAATCGAATCATGACCCCAAGAATCGATATTGAATCGAATCGTGGGACACCCACAGATTCACAGCACTAGTCACCACGCACTATAGAGTAAAGCACTCATTTAAATACTATGAAGTGAAACAATTTAAAAGACTAATAAACCACAGACATCATATGTAATAAAACATGTCACTTTTAACGTAACATTGTAAAAGAAAAAAAAAACTACTTTTTATGTCAAAAATATTTATTTAAAACTAATTGTAAAATCCTAATGTAAAATAAGTGTAATTATTTAATTTAACGATATGTTCCTTTAGGGTAGGGGTCGGCAACCTTTACCACTCAAAGAGCCATTTTGACCCGTTTCACAAAATCCCATGCATCCATGACTCTTACTGGCTATATTATACACGCCCTGACATTGCCTCCGACTTCTGTAGATGACGACAGCAGGCTGATGCAAGCCCGTCCACATTTTGGAGGTAAAAATGGGTGTTCCAAAATGTGCTGAAACTCGAAACTTAAATTAACCTGTTCACCTGTGGGATGTTCCAAATAAATGTTTGATGAGCATTCCTCAACTTTTTTGGTCTTTTTTTGCCACTTTTTTAAACATGTTGCAGGCATCAATTTCCCAATGAGCTAATATTTGCCAAAATAACAAAGTTTTCCAGCTCGAACTTTAAGTATCTTGTCTTTGCAGTCTATTCCATCGAATATAGGTTGAACAGGATTTTCAAATCATTGTATTTTGTTGTTATTTACGATTTACGTGCCAACTTCAATAGTTTTGGGGTTTGTACAGTTTTCACCACAACAAGTACTTCTAAGTAAATATGATTTTTTGCCAGATAGAATACTAAGACTAAACAAGTATAAAAAAAAATATTAAAACATATGTACCGTAACATTGTGTGCTTCCTTCGAGCCTGGTCCGTCTGTATTTTTTGAGAGATATTTTTAAAGCACATACAGCCAACCAGCATTGTTTTACGACCGTGATTAACCGCGCATCCGAGCTCATAGGCAAGGAAACGCTGACAATACCGTCTATTAGT
Organism: Nerophis ophidion; assembly: GCF_033978795.1. Taxonomy (NCBI): domain Eukaryota; kingdom Metazoa; phylum Chordata; class Actinopteri; order Syngnathiformes; family Syngnathidae; genus Nerophis; species Nerophis ophidion. The sequence continues at coordinate 67,114,002 of NC_084613.1, read as the reverse complement.
GGCTCTACACAATACATGCATTGGTGCATGTAATAAATCCTTGGTTGCTTTGCTCGATATCTTTACCTGACACCAGCCGAGGATCTATACCTATGTTCAACCCCCCCCCGCTCCCAACACCACCCCTTGTCTCAATAACCATGTCCCTTGGTAGACATTTAAAGACACGTGGTCAGCTGAAGCATTCTTTCTTCAGGGCTTTACAGAGAAGAACGAGTTCAAGAGGTCAGCGATATGTGTGTTATTTTCCCACCGGTGCGACTCTCGGGATGTGTCAGAGCTTCGCATCAGGAAATGACAGCGGAAAGAAAGACAGACCTGGCGCACAAAGGCCACACTTCACAGGGAAGCCTGGAGATCAATGAGCGAGGCGCCCGCACGTGCAAAACTGGCACAAAATGCTGCAGCTTGAAGCCAAAATGAAGCCATTTAAATGCTGAGCTCAAACATGACTTTGCTATGGAACCCGAAAGGGACATGGTTGTTTTGCGAGATCTCACAATACTTTTTCGAGATCTCGAAAAAAGAATCGCAATACTTTTTGCGAGATCTCGCCAAAGGTTTTTTTTCCTATTTCAGTGAACCGGAAGTAAAACAGACACAAAGATGGTGAACCGGAATTGAAACAGACAGTAATGGAGGAGCCTACCTATCATTTGTGGTCTGTTGTGGGACCATAATACGATTTGATGTCTTTATATGTCAGGCCAATACTAAGATAAAAATTAATAAACTTCTCCCACGGATGATGGGTAGGCTCCTCCATCGCTTTCTCTGCTTCACTTCCGGCTCCCCATTGTGGTCTCTGTTTTACTTCCGGTTCATTGACATAGGGAAAAAACCTTTTGCGAGATCTCAATACAAATTTGTGTTTCCTCTTCTTCTGTTTTTTGTCCTCCTTCTTGCTGGCACATTTGATACAAAACCACTGCTGGTCTGCGGGGGGCGCTGTGAGGATGCCCACGCACAGCCAGTGATACCAGTCGTCGCAGTCGTCACATCCTATCATGGGGCTGCCGTCGTCTGGTTTGTCGCATCCAGGAGAGATCCAGATCGCCTATATTTCCTATGTCAGTGAACCGGAAGTAAAACAGACACAGCGATGGTGAACCGGAAGTGAACCATACAATCAATAAACTTCTCCCACGGATGATGGGTAAGGATCCTCCATCGCTTTGTCTGTTTTACTTCCGGTTCACTGACATAGAAAAAAAAACATTTTGCCAGATCTCGCAAAAAGTATTGCGAGATCTCGCAAAACGTTTTTTTCCCTCTACGTCCCTTTAGGGCGGGGGTCAGCAACCCACGGCTCTCGCATGCGGCTCTTTTGTGCCGCCCTAGTGGCTCCCAGGGACATTTTTAAAAAAGGATTGAAAATGGAAAAAGATGGGGGGAAAAATATTTTTTTGTTTTAGTATGTTTTTTGTTTGAGGACAAACATGACACAAATGTTCCTAATTGTTAGAAATCCCACTGTTTAATATGTTTGTGTGTATGCTTCACTGATTAGAGTATTTGGTGAAAATTGTTTTGTCCTACTAATTTTGTCAGTTCCTGAACTCACCATAGTGTGGACTGTGACGCAACAGTTTGTTTACATGTAAAATCTTCCACTCCTTCTTTGTCTCATTTTGTCCACCAAAAGTTTTATGCTGTGCATGAATGTACAAAGGTGCACTTTGTTGATAGTATTGACTTGTTGGAGGGCTAATCAGGCATTTTTGGTCGGTGCATGGCTGCAAGCTAATCGATGCTAACATGCTATTTAGGCTAGCTGTATGCACATATTACATCATTATGCCTCATTTGTAGGTATATCTGAGCTCATTTAGTATCCTTTACTTTTATCCTTTTTATATTTAAATGAGTTTTGTCTTCTGACACATTATCTGTATGTAATATTGGCTGCATTTCAGATAGTTATTTGTGTGTCATGTTGTTCCAGACCACAGCAAACATTACCTAGCTTGCCAAAGATTATAATAAATCTATTAGAGGAAGACAACCTGCCGTTTGGCCATTAAAAGCAAGTAATTTCGGGGAATTACCTCACCTTCTGAGTAGCCTTTGATTTACTAATGTTTTTTAATGTTGTAAAAAGGTTTAACATAAATATTACATTTAAATATTTCTGTCAACAAAGATTTGCTTCAACCTGCGACACAGTCATTTTGTTAGTAGACTAATAAAGCTAATATAGACACTTACATCATGTGTTGCCTTCATTATAAGACATATATATGGCTTTTCATTTTTTGCGGCTCCGGACAGATTTGTTTTTTGTATTTTTGGTCGAAAATGGCTCTTTCAACATTGTAGGTTGCCGACCCCTGCTTTAGGGGCTCCGTACTTTTTCAACGACGGACGCACGTCATCGCTGTCAATTTGACGAATGGACCGAAGTGGCTGTCAATTAAAATGAAATCCCCATCTGTGTGCCGGGTCGAGTGATGGGGGGGCCGCTACATGGCAAACTGGAAACCAGTCCACCCACATGCAAGGCTTCACATCATACATCAAAGAGACAACATTATCAGCGACTCCACCTTTGAAAACTTCAGTGTGATTAATTAGCATTCATTAGACAAATGCTGCATGTCGGCCAATCCATCATATTTGCATTTTCTTTAAATTCATCATGGCCATCCATGTAAGCCAGCAGCAGGCCTGTAGTTGAATGCCTTATTTACCTACAAACAAATTGCAGCATCAGCAACCCCTAAACCCGAGGGACAAGCCGAGACGGTCGTTGATAAACAATTTAGATTCAGCCTTTTGCAAAATTTCCACATTCTCGTGCCTGGATGCTAATTCAATTTTAAAAGACTTGTATTGATCGCTGGGTGACATTGTAACCTTGATGCATACGACACAATAAGCCCAGCAAGAAAACAAATGAAGAAGATTTCCAAAGTATGGCCATCACGTAGTTGTGGCCTGTTAGCAGCTTTTGAAACTACAATAGGGGTTCCTAACCCGGGACCCACTCAAATATTAACACTGAATAAGTAATCCTACTCTTGATTTTAATCGTATTTAATAAATTTGAACCTACAATCAGTTTAACACAATAAAGCTTGTCAAATGATAAGAAACCATGTCATGACAATCATTATCAAGACTTAGGTCAGGCTGACTACAAAATAAATAATAATCAAATATATTGCAAAATAAATAATTCGTAGAAACGTATTAAAAATAAATGTGCATCCAATTCCATAGTGCTAAAATAGATAATCTTTAACTGAATTAATAATAAAACTGCAAATAAAAATACAGCTTCACCACATTGGTCGTATTTTTTGCACTTTTATATGACTTTTGCTGCATATTTCTTCTGTTTGGTTGATATTGTCATTACTGCCACAAGTGGTGGTAAAGTATATTACAACAGAGTAGCATACGGACCACAGCTGAGAAACAGATATTTTTTGTCAGCCCCCTCTGGAGTGCTCGCAGCCAAACAATTGGTCTTATGGTCAAAAATTGCTGCTGCAGAACATCAAAGGAAAGTACAGTGCATCCGGAGAGTATTCACATTTCTTCACTTTATACATGTTTAGGTATGTTACAGCCTTACTCCAAAGTGGAATAAATTAATTTCTGTCCTCACAATTCTAAAGACAATACCCCAAAATGACAATGCAAAAAGGTTTTTGTTTTGCAAATTTACTACGAATGGGGGAAAAAAAAAATCACATATACAGTATGCCACCTCATCACAGTCTGCGATAAGGTGGTGACTTGTCCAGGGTGTAGCCCACCTTCCGCCCGATTGTAGCTGAGATAGGCACCAGCGCTCCCCAAAAGGAATAAGCGGCAGAAAAAGGATGGATGGATCATGTATTCACTGCCTCTGCTCAATACTTTGTTACAGCCTCAAGTGTTTTTGAATATGATGCCACAAGCTTGGCACACCTATCTTTGAGCAGTTTTTCCTATTCTTCTTAACATCACTTTTCAAGCTCCATAAGGTTGTATGAAAAGCATAGGTTTTCATCCAGGATGTCTCAGTACATTACTGTATTCATATTTCCCTCTATCCTGACTCGACTTGCAGTCCACTTCCATTGATCAACATCCCCACAACATGATGCTGCCATCCCCATGCTTCACTATAGGGATAGTATTGGCCCTGTCATGAGCGGTCTGTGGTGTCCTCCAAACATGACGCCTGGCATAAATAAATGATAAATGGGTTGTGCTTGTATAGCGCTTTTCTACCTTCAAGGTACTCAAAGCGCTTTGACACTACTTCCACATTTACTCATTCACACACTGATGGAGGGAGCTGCCATGCAAGGCGCTAACCAGCACCCATCAGGAGAAAGGGTGAAGTGTCTTCCACAAGACACAACGGACGTGACGAGGTTGGTACTAGGTGGGAATTGAACCATGGACCTTTGGGTTGCACACGGCCACTCTTCCACTGCGCCACACCAAAGAGTTCAATCTTAGTGTCATCATAACAGATCATTTTGTTGTTTAAGGTCAAAGTTTTTCAGGGGCATTTTGACAAACTTTTACAAAGGAATGGCGTCTGTCTGCCCACTGTACCATAAAGGCCTGATTGGTGGTTTGCTACAGAGATGTTTGTCCTTTTGGAAGGGTCTCCTCTCTCTGCTGAGGAATGCTGTAGCTCTGGAAGAGCGACCATAAGGTTCTTAATCACCTCCCTGACTAGACTAAAATTAATCCAGCAATGTACAAAGAAATCCGTGATGAAAACAAACCTGATGGATTTTGAGAGGTGCTGCAAAGAAGAATGGGTGAAACTGCCCAAAGATAGGTGTGCCAAACTGGTGGCATCGTATTCAAAAAGACTTGAGGCTGTAATTTCTGCTAAAGGTGCATGAACAAAGTATTGAGCAAAGGCTGTGAATAATCATATACATATGATTTATTTTAAATTTATATTAAATAATAAAAAAAACAACTGTTTCCACATTGTCATTATGCGTGAAATTTTTAGGACAAAAATAAGTTTATTACATTTTGGAATAAGGCTACAAGATAAAAAAACGAAGAAAAAGTGAATATATGTAAATACTTTCCGAAAACACTGTTTGGGAAAACGGAGTTGGTTGTCACATGTTTAATTATAATGGGAATTGCTCATCATCAAAACATATTTTGATATTAACTCAATTCAACTGACGCTTCAGGTGTTGGCTAAAAAGGTGCATCTGATACATTGTGACAACCAACCCCATTACGAGGGGGTGTGGGGTTCTTCCTATTATACACACCCAAGACACGCACAAGTGATATGGCGATTGCTCTGTCTCTGATTTTTGCCTTTTAAAAAAAGGTCTTAAAAAAGAGAGGTTGTTGTAACGACTGGGAGGCATCATGATGCGGATGGTGCTCTTTCTTGATGCAGATCGGGCTCGGACACAGAGAAAGGTAAGAATACATGATTTATTTAACTAAAAACAGGCTAAGAACAAAAACACTGGGCAAAACAAAGAGCTACTAGCATGAGAGCTAGAGGAACAACAAAAAGGTAAGCGCGAGAGCATTAGCGAGTCCAAATACAGAAGAAACAAAGTGGTCGTGTGTAACACAAGATTTACGAGGCGAGGCCGAGTACACGAAAAGGGCAGGCTAAATAGAGTCTCTAATGAAAAGCAGGTGTGCTAACAAAGGTAGGTAGGTAGGTAGGTAGGTAGGTAGATCTTTATTGTCATTGAAACAAGTACAACAAAACTTTCTTTTCAGCACAAACCTGTTCAAGATTAGACAAACAAACAGTGTACAGGGTTACAGAACAAGAACGCTGATGGGTCGCAATAAGGCGCCCCGTAAAAGATGGGAAAAAGGTAAACGCTGGGGAAGGATGAGTAAAAAAATACAATCCAGACTGGGCTCCTAAAGGGGTCCAGTTCGGAGTGAGAAAAAACCTCCACAGCAAAGCACATATACATATTACAGCATACATCTCGAGATATCTAGCAACAGAGGGAAGGTAGTTCAAGGTCATGGTGGTAGGTCGCAGCTCTCAGGCGCTGACCATCCATTCATCACCCCTACGGGATTTGCGTCGAGGGCGTTAGATTGGGGGACGGGGGGTGTATGTGTGGCGTATATTTTTTTTGTGGATGTGTGTGTGTATAAGCCCATAGTGTGTCTCTGTTCCGCGGCCTTGATGTATTTGCCGTCGCTAGTCCAAAGTTCACAACAACAGGTGTGTGTCCATGAGAGACAGAAAAAGGGAGTTTGTTGTGTCATCGCTTGCAGTGATCTTCGGGAGAGTCTCGAAGCCAGGGAAACAATCCAAGTTAAAAAGATTTGTATGCCAGTGAAAATAAAATTTGCTTTTCACTTTAAAATTGTCTATGATTGGTCCTCAAAAACTGCGGGGTAGACAGTCCAATGTAATCCCCAGTTCTTCCCGCATCCTCTAATAATTTGTGGCAGCTTTGGGGTACTTTGAAGACTGCCAGCAACTTACAATTTGTCAACAAACCAGCGCAATGTTTACTCCAATCAGCAGATGTCCTGTTGTCATAATTCCGAATAGGTAGATATCTTCACGTCGTCGACAGGAAAGGCTCGCCAGGCACGCGGCCCGCCTTCTTCTCCCAAGAGTCCGTCGTGTGTCCAGCAACAACCGCTTCGTCACGACAGCAGGTTCCCCCAAACCCAAGATCTTGTCAATTTTGTTGAGGCCAGTTAAATAGTTCCAATGTTTAGATTTGTTGAGCAGTGCAAAAAGAGGCAACAAGAAAGTTAAAGACAAGACAGAACAAAGAAGCAAGCAGGAGAGATAAGGGAGAGGAAAGGGGAGCGTCCACCCTCGGTGAGTGCCAGAGAGAAAAGGCAGGTGAACAAATCAAGTCACTATGGTGACAAACACAAACAAGGAAGTGCACACCCAAACTCAGTACCGGAAGAGTCCAAAACAATCGAGATACACAAAAGGACTCAAAAACATAAACAATACCAACCGGTATAGCTCGGTTGGTAGAGTGGCCGTGCCAGCAACCTGAGTGTTGCAGGTTCGATTCCCGCTTCCGCCATCCTAGTCACTGCTGTTGTGTCCTTGGGCAAGACACTTTACCCATCTGCTCACAAGCCACCCACACTGGTTTAAATCTAACTTAGATATTGGGTGTCACTATGTAAAGTGCTTTGAGTCACTAGAGAAAAGCGCTATATAAATATAATTCACATATATGATCCGGCCTGCAGATCATAACAGTTGTCTTATATTGAGATCGAAAGGTTAACTAAATAACTTAGTGTGGTTATTCAATTGCCACATTTGGTCAGTGCTATTCAACTACATTATTTTGGGGGCCGCATCTTCATAATATTACTGCACTGTTCCACCCAATATGACCCTGTGTCCTATATTGGGAGTCACGACCAGCTAAAGTCTGGGTTGCATCACTACCTCCGAGAAACGAGTACATGTTGTGTTGGATTGAAATGCAGCCCAAGAAAGTGTGCAATGAACTGCAAAGAATAGAAAGCAGTTACCAGTGAAAATATGTAGAAAAGCAGAGCCATGGATGACATTGCATACATTACGCACTAGTGTTGTCCTGATACCAAGATTATTTTGATTATTTTCGGTACATTTCGATACTTTTCTAAATAAAGGGGACAACAAAAATTGCATTAATGGCTTTGTTTTAACATAAAAATATTGGGGTACATTAAACATATTTTTCTTGTTGCGAGTTTGTCCTTAAATAAAATAGTGAACATACTAGGCAACTTGTCTTATAGTCGTGAGGAAAAAAACAAAGGCTCCTAATTTAGCTGGTGACGTATGCAGTAACATATTGTGTCATTTTCCATTCTATTATGTAGTAAAAATTATTAAGGACTAGTAGAAAATGAATTATTAATCTACCTGTTCATTTACTGTTAATATCCGCTTACTATCTCTTTTAACATTTTCTATCTACACTGCTGTTAAAATGTAATAATCACTTATTTTTCTGTTGTTTGATACTTTACATTAGTTTTGGATGTTAACACAAGTAGTTACAGGATCATTCAATGATCATATTCAAAGTCCTCATGAGTCCGGGGGAGGGCGGACCGGTACTTTTCAGAGACGGTATAATACCGAAATTGATTCATTAGTATTGCGGTACTATACTAATACCGGTATACCCTACAACCCTAATATGCACACATCAGCACAATCTCAAATTAGATAATCGTGTTTCATACTTCAACTTAAATGTCCCTTAAATGCTTTACAATTTTCACAAATAAATAATCCAACACACCGATAAAAATGATATTATATTGCCACTTACAGGGTTAGAATGCTGCCTAGGCAACTGCTAACACATGGCAATGAATAAACTTCTTAATATGTCATACGGCATACTACATACATCAGTGTGACAGTGGCACATTATGGCTGTTGGCATGACCCCAAAATGCAGAGGCAAGGCAACGTGCAGATAAAAGGCAGGCTAATGAAGAGAGGGTGTGGAGATCAGCGCTCAGCTACAGCGGTCAAGTCACTGCGAGATGTACCGGAAACACGAAGAGGAACCAAAAGATAAGAAAACACCAAACCTAGGGAAACAACATCAACATGTGGGATCATGACAGTTAACGCAAGGCACAGATGCCGTGATGGTGAGCTGAGACCGGCTATGGGTTGGCTTAAGAAGAAGGTGGCGTGGGGATCGGGGTGTGTATGTGTGTGCAGCCGAGTTGGCGGCACTGGGGAATTTGTCAGGCAAGACTTCTGAGACCTTTGAGATGTGCCTCATTGAGGGCCTGTGGACCATGACCGAGCAGGTGCTAGCCCAGCGGAGCCTGGAGGAGGAGAAGGAGAAATAGGCTCCATTAAGAGGCTCCAGTAGCTGCAAAAGATTGGGGGCCCTCGACGAGCAGTTTAGGGACGGTTCACCAGTAACTAGGACTCTTGTCAGTCTTGGGGACTTGATTCAGTCAGTGTTGTTTTGTTCCTGTTTGGCGTTGTTTTACTGAGGAGTTTTGAGTGTTTTGTTTTGCGTAATCTATCCTCAAAGAGTCTTGAAAGGGCCTTGTGGAGAGGCGGAGTCGGCAGTCCGACAGAGAGGCGAGGAGGCGTGGCCGGCGGGCCAGCGGCGAGGCGGGGCGCGCCGGGAGCGACGCCATAAACAAGATCAGGTGTGTGGATCGCGCACCTGGGCACGATTGTCGAATCTCCTCGCAAGGGGTAAAAGGGAAGCAGCAGAGGACGATGGGGGGGAAGGAGAGGAGAAACTAGCACATGCTGAGCGAGAGCGAACGACAGACGAAGACGACGTGGGGCTGAAAGGCAGATGGCAGAGCGAGCATAGCAAGGCGGAGCTGAAAAGCGACCCGACACCAGACGAAGCCTTATTGAAATAATAAAGCAAAGTCACAATCTGCTCGCCGTCATGTCAATCTTTGGTGGTCAGTGGAACCAGGACAGAGGAAGGCTGTCACATTTGGCGCCCAACATGGCTGGACCACCGGAGGCAGTCTGTCACAGGCCTGTTATGCAAAACCAGCTTGTCTTACCTATTCATGCCTGTTTTTGTGTATTTGGGGTCTGTACAAGTCCCAACAATTTTAAATCAAACCATGGAGGCATGGTTAAGATATGTACAATCTTGTCTTCCTTCATACTTTTAGACTAGACTAGACTTTCTTTTTGTTGTCATTGAAATTTGAACTTTACAGTACAGTTAGGAACAAAATGTTGTTGCATTAGCTCATGGTAGTGCAGGATAAAAAAACAGTAAGGTGCATATATAAATAAATAGATTACTTTACAGATAAATATATTGTACTTTTGCATATGCATTCGCGTTTATGGATGTATGTTATACTGTCTTTTTATTCCAGCTAGTTTATCCATTTTAATCCATTTAATTATGATGCGTTCAAGAGTCTTACGGCCAGAGGGAAGAAGCTGTTACAGAACCTGGTGGTTCTGCTTCGGAGGCTGCGGAACCTCTTTCTAGAGTCCAGCAGGGTGGGAGCACAGTTTTCCTTCCTCCAAATGATATGGAATTTTCACAACTTGTGCCATTTTTCCAATTGGTGAAGTCAGCGTATATCTTCATATATGGTAGATTTACCCGAAAAGCTTTGCGTGAGTTGTAGTCAATAAAAATCTTTCTTTTTCCCTAATGTTTTGTTCTGGAGCAGACTGGCTCGTACTTTCACATGCATCTTCCGCTGTTGCGATTTCTAATACAAAGTAGCTGTGAGGAACCCGCATGGCTGCGGCGGTTGTGACCCTAAGACGCACGAAACAGGAGTACGACGGTGAGGTCAGAGGTTTTATTGTATTCACAACAAGGAGGAGAAGACATGTATCCAGTATAAGGCATATTTGCCAAACCTCCAGATTTTCCCTTGATACTCCCGAATTTCAGTGCCCCTCCCAAAAATCTCCCGGGGCAACCATTCTCCCGAATTTCTCACGATTTCTACCCGGCCAACAATAGTAGGGGCGTGCCTTAAAGGAACTGCCTTTAGCATCCTCTCTCACCTGAAAAGGAGACTATTATATATGTCTCTGTTATCCATAGGTTTATCTCTAACCCATAAAGTAGGCAGGCACGGAGCTATTTCTCACCATATGTTTATTCCGGCCAGCACGTTAATACACTGACACTCAACATCCGGATTCCCATCATGCATTGCTTCAAAACTGCGGCAAGTACTAATGTCCAAAAATATAACAGAGATGAAGCAGAAGGACAAAGAAGAGACATGGCGATGACGAGTAAGAAGAAGAAGTAGACTTGCAAGTTTCAAAATGATTGGAAAAAAATAATTTTAGTTAATCCAGGACAGCTCGAAGGGGAAGGGGTATGCTGCCTGCAAATTTTGTTGATCAAACTTCTTCATTTAACACTGTGGCCGAACGGATACACTCATTCATGAACGGATTATATATACATGTACTTGAAAGTATATACAACCCCCACTACCGCACCTCAACACCTGAATTCAGAAGTCTCAAGGTTGGCAAGTATGGCATAAGGTCTCTAACATAGTCAATCCTCGAACACTGAGAAACTGGCGAGGCAGGCACAAATAGCCGCCTGATTGACAGCTGCAACCAGGTGTGCCCGGCTGCCAATCAGGGACAAGTGAGGGAAACGAGCGGTCAGGAAGACAAGCAGGAAGGGGAACACAAATAAAAGCACCGACAGGAAACAAACACCGAACAGGGAAACTACCACCAGAAGTGAGGTCACAGATCGTCAGAGTACCGCCCCCCCACCCCCCCTCTTTAGGGACAGATTCCAGATGTTCCAAAACAAAAACAAAATGTTCCAAGTCATGGGAGGGCGGAGGAAGGACTTGGTGGTGGGTCGCCAGGCCAAGTGTCCCCGAATCCACCAAGGAAGAGTCAGGTGGCGGCGGCGAGTCGGACGTCGCTGCTATAAGCGAGGTGTGCGACCACGGAACATACCGAGTGGTACCAGCGCACCGGCAGCCGTGAAGGTCACTGCCCGAGTCCTGCGCATAACTGCTGATAGCGAGGAGGGAGTCCATAAAATGGCCACGTTCTTGGCTGATGAGGATGAGGGCGCGGCGCTGGAAGCGAAGATGACTGCGTTGTGGAAGGAGGCGCCGACGGCGTATCTTTCCCAGCACCGCTGCTGGTAGTAGCCCCCACCTCCTCACAAGGCGGATGCTAGACACCATCCTTTATTAGTGAAAGGAGCATCTGGTTGTCGGCGTCCCCCGCTGCAAAAGCCAAGGAAGGGGCGGAAGGGCGCCAGGAGGAGGGGCAGTGACACGTCCCACCAGAAGGGAAGTGACAGATCGTCACAGTAACGTAAAATTCTAACCAATGGACTCTGTATAAAAATGGTAAAAACTACAACATGGCTGACAGGGACAGGACGCCGTCGAAGTGGAGGCATTTTAATAAGACCGCCCACAAAATGTTTTGTAGAGTGAAGAGACAGTCAGAAAGTTGACAGAAGATTATCTGTAAAACCTAATCCATAAAACCTTTTTACCAAAGAACCACCATTAAATGTTATGTCGACCACAAGGAAGTGATTTTAAAATGTATTTAAAGTAAAGTTGTCCGATAATTTTCTGACTGCCCATATTGTCGGCCGATAAAGGCTTTAAAATGTTATATCGGAAATTATCGGTATCGGTTTCAAAATGTAAAATCAATTACTTTTTAAAACGCAGCTGTGTACACCGACGTAGGGAGAAGTATAGAGAGCCAATAAACCTTAATGGCACTGCCTTTGCATGCCGGCCCAGTCACATAATATCTATGGCTTTTCACACACATGTGAATGCAAAGCATACTTGATCAACAGCCATACAGGTCACACTGAGGGTGGCCGTATAAACAACTTTAACACTGTTACAAATATGAACCACACTGTGAACCCACACCAAACAAGAATGACAAACAAATTTCGGGAGAACATCTGCACCGTAACACAACATAAACACAACAGAACACATACCCAGAACCCCTTGCAGCACTAACTCTTCCGCAACGCTACAATATACACCCCTGCTACCCCCTTCCCACCCTCCACGTCAACCTCCTCATGCTCTCTCAGGGAGAGCATGTCCCAAATTCCAAGCTGCGGTTTTGAGGCATGTTTAAAAAAATAATGCACTTTGTGACGTCAATAATGAATATGGCAGTGCCATGTTGGCATTTTTTTCCCATAACTTGAGTTGATTTATTCTGGAAAACCTTGTTATGTTGTTTAATGCATCCAGTGGGGCATCACAATAAAATTAGGCATAATAATGTGTTGATTGCACGACTGTATATATCATATCGGTAGATATCGGTATCGGTAATTAGGAGTTGGACAATTGAAATATTGGACATCAGCAAAAAAGCCATTATCGGACATCCATCCATCCATCCATTTTTCTACTGCTTGTCCCTTTTGGGGTCACGGTGGGTCGCTGGAGTCTATCTCAGCTACATTTGGGCGGTAGGCGGTGTACACCCTGGACAAGTCGCCTACTGATCGCAGCATTATCGGACATTTCTAATTTAAAGAATCTTTGAAGTTGTTGGAAAAAAAAAGACAAAGTCATAAATTGTCTTATGTCTCACTGCAAAAATTCTTGTCAAAGATCCTCCATATAAAAACTATTGTTTGCAAAAACCACGACTGCCTGGCTACAATTAATGACCAGATGTATTCCAGTAATGTCCTACAACTTAAAGGGGAACATTATCACCAGACCTATGTAAGCGTCAATATATACCTTGATTTCCGAACTCTAAAAGAGTGAATTTGGCGATTTAAACGCCTTTCAATTGTTCCCCTGCCGGAGCGATGACCTTTCACCTGTGACGTCACATCGTGAAGCGACCCGCCATTTTCTCAAACACATTACACACACCAAGTCAAATCAGCTCTGTTATATTCCGTTTTTTCGACTGTTTTCCGGTACCTTGGAGACATCATACCTCGTCGGTGTGTTGTCGGAGGGTGTAACAACATGAACAGAGACGGATTCAAGTTGCAACAGTGGTCAAAAGATGCGAAAGTCCCTCGTTTGTTCTGCACACTGTACCGACGACAGCTATGCTACGACAGAGATGGCAAGAATGTGTGGATATCCTGCGACACTCAAAGCAGATGCATTTCCAACGATAAAGTCAACAAAATCAGACATATTTTGTCACGGCATGACTGCAAGCTAATTGATGCTAACATGCTATTTAGGCTAGCTGTATGTACATATTGCATCATTATGCCTAATTTGTTGCTATATTTGCATCCAGCCTTTCCCTCCACCCACATTTAATGCCAAACAAACACATACCAATCGTTGGTTGGAAGGCGATCGCCAAATTCGTCCGCGCTTCCTCCCGTGCCGCTGTCTGCCGTGATATGGCTCAAGAGCTTCTGTTTCGCTTACGGCGCTGAAATCCGAGTCTGAATCCGAGCTACTAGGCTATACTTTTCTGTGCAATCCGCCATGTTTGTTTCTGGTGGCTTCACGCAGTGACGTCACAGGACAATAGACGGGTGGAAATAGCGATGGTGTAAATCAGGCACTTTGAAGTCGTTTTTCGGGATATTGCGTGATGGGTAAAATTTTGAGAAAAACTTCAAAAAATAAAATAAGCCACTGGAAACTGATTTTTATTAGTTTCAACCCTTCAGAAATTGTGATAATGTTCCTCTTAAAATCAGATAAGACTCGAGAAGGACCGCTGAAGATCAAGATGCAGAGAAACCAAATAGGGGACAACGGGTTCATTCAAAGAAAAGCTACATGACCTCAGCCCGTAGTTTTCCTTTATGCTAAATCATCACTATACGATTGCGACTAAAGACAGCTGTGAAAGTCAGTACGCAAGCCTCATTACCCCAATTAATGGCCGTTCTTATTGCATAAGCAAAACTCATCTGAGGGTAGGAGTCAATACCTTTTGTGGTGGTTATGATAATGGCTCTAGATCGTCATCTGTAGTGGACGAGCTGGAATCTCCACACTGAAGGACATCAATGCCGCAATCTGGCTAATTAAAAGGAGTGGGTCTGCAATTAAACATGTAAAAGTGTCTCAAGGCCTATGTGTGATTCGTATCATTCATTTTCATTAGCGCCATGTTTATTAACCTTTCTATATGCTGCTGTCCAGTGCCGCGTGCCCACCATCATGGGAAATTCAAGGATTTAGTCCAGGGAGTTGTAAATGTTTTTTTTTTTGTTTTTGTTTTTTTAAGTGTGGATCCATCAGCTGTGGCAAAGTGCGCGACATCAGCAGTGGGACGGAGGGTCCGATGAAGGAAATATTACGACTCATGATTAAATCTGAAATGAAGTGATATTTCATCGCGTCTTATTAATTACAAAAGGAGCTCCCGCGCCGTATAATTAATACTTTCCAGCCCTAATCCTCTTGGCGTTATCCGGTGACTTTCCACATGAGGTGATACAGATGGATATTTCGGTAAAGATATGTTTCATCCATGTGTGAATTGAGATTCCTGAGCTTGTTTTATTTATAAGGCTGATCCTAAAGCTGCAGGACATAATAGGACCGGATCCACAAGGTGCATTGTTCGTGTTTTGATACCAATAGGCCATTTCCTTCTTGTGCATCAGGGAAATAAAAGGTTGCTCGGCGGTGATTGTGATCAAATCCTAAACCAGCAAACCGTATTAACGATGCAATGGCGGTATGGGGAGTGCTTGATAAGGGATTAAAGACACGGTTTCCTCATTCCAACGCCATACCTTCTTGGAAATGTCAAGAAGGCATGTGGCGAATAAATACCTTCGCCGTAGATACATGCCTTGCCATCGCAGTCACCTGGCCTTAACTTTGACCAGTCATTTTCTAGTAACGAGATTTCTCTGATTGCATTAAATAGTCATTTCGCACCTGGAAGCCCAAAGCTTTCGCCGAGAGATCAATGATCTAATCACGTTACCGGTAAGCCAATTGGCTTGAAAGTCCTTTGTGATATCCCTTTACTGTTTTAATGACTTAGTTCAGATTAAACAGGGTTTAGGAGCCAGGGATTAAGGGACACGTCTATTGAGGTGGAAAAAGGATTTTTTTTTTTAATATACCGATGCATAATTTATTGTGAAAAAGGGGTAAGGATTAACGAGAGGCCAGGGTGGCCGCCACTCAACAGCGAATGGTCAGCGATTAAAACGTCAAAAGGTATCGATGGGCCTTAAAGGAAAGGTCTCATTTTCGCTTTAAAAGTTGAAAAATAGTGGTCTACATACCAACACAAACTTTAAAAGAAAAATATGTATTCATATGTAACATGTACAAAAGTGTCTTTGTTAAGAAAAAATATATAAAAGCAATATGAAACATGAACCCCATCCGATATTGATATCGGTCCGATGTCAGTAAAAAACAAGTATAGGATGATACTTGCATCATGTTTACTTTTGCAAAGCACCAGTTAACAACGAAATGTCGTCCGATTAACTCGCAAGGATTATCCTTTCTTGTAATTTATTGAAATCCTTTACAGATGGTAAACTATAAGCTATTACTGCAGTTACACACCAGCTAAGCACACAATCAACAGAGCAAAACACATTACCATGAACAGCACACACCCTGGCTTCCACCTGTTCGACTTGCTACCATCAGGCAGACGCTACAGGTGCATCAGAGCCAGAACAAACAGGCTTAGAGACAGTTTCTTTCCCAAAGCTGTCACCATGTTGAACTCTAATTTATAATAATAATAATAATAATAATTCACCCCTATACAATATTATGCTTTAATACCCTACTGTGCAATACTACCCTTCGAGAGCAATACGTCCGACACTGATTGTTATTTAGTACTTCGGTACTCTTGTCTTGTTCTGCATATTGTACAGTATTTTGTATTCATATAGTGTTTTGTATATTTTACAGGATTGCTTATTATTTTTATTGGATAATAGTCTGTTTATTTTAATTGTTAGATTTTCCTTTATTACCTCTTGTGTTATTTATTTCACCCCATATTTGTTCCCACTACCAAACCTTAAATTGGAGTCTTTAATCTCGTTATATGCAAATATAATGACAATAAAGTCCATTCTATTCTATTCTATTCTATTCTATTCAATAGCACACAAGCTAGACATACATAACTGTCGGAAACTGAACAATAATGCAGTCTACAACCCAACATTTGTCAATATAAACAAGTATCTAATATTTATGGTAAGTCTCTAATATTTATGGTTGCATATGATATTACAAAGTCTCCAAGGCATGAGTATATTAGAACGAATCCAGTAACAAACGTGTCCGCATCATTGAACTTAACCCGTTATGCAATTATAAAATATTTCGTACTGGTTACACTCCCGTCCAAAGGCAAAACCCAGTAACTCAATGTTGGTCAAAACTGAGCTGATAATAATTTTGGAGTTCCTAGGTGATATGCTTTACATTAGTGTACGCGATATCGTAATTTGTTCCGTAAGTAAGCTGTTACGCGCATGGCAGGACCTAGCAACTACCACATAACCGCGTAGATACACCAGAAAAACCTAGTATCTCAAGGGACCAATCGGAGCTTCTTTGTCAGTTGCCTTATTGTCTTTAATGAGACATTTGCACGAATGGGGGCCGACGGTCAACCTGATTATGTGATATTATGGCACGAGGGGATATTTGGAAGATGGGCCCATGACGTTGCAAGCACCTTCATTAAATGTATTGTTCTTGATTCTTCCCCTTGCATACTCTTTTGGGCAGATAACTGTGGAGTTTAAAATAAAAACTGGACGCCGTACACGGCTCTTTCCCAATGTGCAAACGCAGAATGGGGCCAACCCGAGATTGTGATAAAATATCTGGAGAAAGGGCACACGTTCATGAGAGCAGATTCAATCCATGGCTCAATCGGCAAGAAAATGAAAGCTCAAGAAAACATCTATACGTTTGATGACTTTGTAGATCTTTGTAAGACAGCATCAAGATGGATTGGTTTTCCTTTGTTTTCTCAAAATCAGCCAGAAGTGAGTTACTAGGTTTTGCTTTTGGACGGGAGGGTATGTATCTGCAGCTTATAGCATGGTGCGGCTGGTATATATAAAAGATGTTTTTTTTCCAAAATTTGGTGGGTGCGGTTTAAATACCGGGTGCACTCTTTAGGCCAGAAATTACGGTGCAGGTGATCAAAATTAGTATCGGACAATTTCACCTGTGAATGACGGTATGAGAATCGGCAGCATAAAACACTTGTACAAATTACTTAAATTAATTGTATCCTATCAAAACATCCAACAATATCATTAGAGAGAATAATTATAGTTTTACATGGAAAAAACATACACATAACACTTAATGCTACAATGTGCGGAGCAGAAGGAGGACTGGGGAGAGCCACGCAAGGTAATCGTTGTACTTGATCGTGTAACGACTGGGCGGCATAGCGATGCCGGGTTGGTTCCCCCGAGGATGCGTAGGCATGAACACAGCAAAGGTAAGATATAATGGAATGTATTTAACTAACAAAATGAGCTAAGGAACAAAAACACTTGAGCTAAGCAGAAAAACAAAACAAGGGCGCTAGCATAGAAGCTAGGAAAAACAAACAGACAAACTAGACTTGGCACAAAGGCACACAAAAGGGAAAACAAATCACTAGCTTGAGAGCTAGAATAAAACAACAAAGGCGTAGCGTGAAAGCTAGCGAAAATATACAGACGAGTAGAAGTCAGTCGTCACTGTTGCTCGAAGGCAAATTAGGATCCCAGAATGAACAACAAAAAGGGGTGAGCTTAAATAAGGGAGGTAATTAGAAAAACAGGTGTGCAAGGACCGTGAGTAGCAGGTGAAAACAATATGAAACCATGGTGACAGACTAAACAGGAACTAAGGAGGTCGAACTACAAAATGAGTAACAGAAAAGAAACAATAAACAAGAAGATGTAAAGATCCGAGTAGTGGATCGCAACAGATCAGAGTTGTTTCTTGAATTCAAGCGCACTCACAACTTTCTCTGGCCTCCTGGCGGTAGTCAATAAAAAACAGACTTAATCACAAACGGCTGGGATTATATTCTGCATATCCTGCTATTACTATAGATGCTTTTCAATCGGGGCTTGTTGTTGTAATTGTTCGGTTCAGTTTCAGTTCATTTCGAACATGCATACAAGACAATGTAATACATCACATATTTACAGTTGTTTCATTACAGCACGCCCGAAAAGGAGTAGGAAGAAACTAAGTTTGATTAATCATACCCCTTTTCATAACATCACAACTTTATCCTATTTCCTTGTTCTCTGTAACATATCAGTGAACAAATAATAAATAAACAAATGATATACCGTATTTTTCGGACTGTAAGTCGCAGTTTTTTTTATAGTTTGCTATTGCGACTTATACTCAGGAGCGACTTATGTGTGAAATTATTAACACATTACCATAAAATATCAGATAATATTATTTAGCTCATTCACGTAAGAGTAGACGTAAAAGATTTCATCGGATTTAACGATTAGGAGTGACAGATTGTTTGGTAAACGTATAGCATGTTCTATATGTTATAGTTATTTGAATGACTCTTATTAAAATATGTTACGTTAATATACCAGGCACGTTCTCAGTTTGTTATTCATGTAAGGCCTGTAAGTTTGTTTTGGTTTTGGTCAGGTTATGTTTAGTTTTTTTGGACATTTTAAGTTCTGTCTTGGCACTTCCTGGTTTGTTTTTGTCTCTATGCCAACTCATTAGTTTTCACCTGTCATGTCACGTCCCTGTCCTCAGCCTCACACCTGTTTTCACAAATTATCATAGCTACTTAAGTCACTCTTTTTATTGTCTTCATTCTGGGATCTTCACACACGCACGCACCCTATCCATGCTGCGCTACCTTCATGCCCTCGAACACCTCGTTATTCATGCCCCTGGTTTCGCTCCAAGTAAGTTTTTGTAATTATGCCTCAGTGCTAGTATTGTTTTGTTTATGCCACAGGTAGTATCTTTTGTTTCGTTTGTATATAGTCATGCCGTCGTGCTGTTTAAGTTTATAGTTAATTCTCTTTCATGCCATCGAGCAAATGTTTTTGTTTTCCCTGTTTTGTATATATCCATTTTCTACCGCTTATTCCCTTTTGGGGTAAATATATTATATAAAATAAAGATGTGCGCACAGTCACGTCTCACCCGTGCAAATCATTCTCTGCATCGAAGAAATAACTTTAATCCAAGCCTAGTTGTGACAATTTAGGCATCATATAACATACACCTATTCAGCCTGTTGTTCACTATTCTTTATTGATTTTAAATTGCATTTCAAATGTCTATTCTTGGTGTTTGGTTTTATCAAATAAATTTCCCCAAACAACGCGACTTATACTCCAGTGCGACTTATATATGTTTTTTTCCTTCTTTATTATGCATTTTCGGCAGGTGCGACTTATACTCCAGAGCGACTTATACTCCGAAAAATACGGTACCATAGTAAGTAAACAAATATCAAATACATAAATAATCTTTGTCTGAATAAAAACAATTATCTAGTGCATTTTGTGAAATTCTTCCGCTGAAGTTGACTTCCACATTAGACGTGTTCTGCACACATAGGCTCCTTTAAAGCACCTCTTCAATGTCTGGCAGTAGCAAAACATGTACATAAGCACAATACAACACCAGTCACATCTGCCAGCGAGTTGAAACAGCTTGTCTGTCGCGAAACGTAATTATAATTTAGAAACATGCGCCTGAACCCTTTCCAGTCACATTCTGCCTCTGCTACCCTGATGGTTTTGGCTGTTATTTCCACCCCTCTTTTCACAAAAAAAAAACCGCTTTTTTCCAGCCGTGTATTTTTTTTATCTTTTTTTTCAAACCTCCACAAGCTGCTCGTTGATGCGCCCGAGAGCGGCAGGAACCATTTGCTCCCTGCTTGAATATCATGAATAGCAATAACAGTGCTTTGAAAACACATTACCAAAACACAATGAGAGTGTGCAATGTTGCTATAACCTGCAAGGCCAGGAGGCCACTGTACTGCATACACATATTTACCCTAAAATGCCCTCTTTTTTGCAACAAGAGTGCAACAGAATTACAAAAAAATTGCTCTTTGAGCAAAACTTGCGTTTGTGAGATTTCAACATAATATTAAGCTAAGAGATTTTTTTTCTCGCAAGAACTTGTAGGATGGTTTGTATTTTAATTTCTTCAATATGGCGCCGCTGTAGTGGCTGCTGGTGGCAGCAGCTCTGTGCTCTTGTATCATCCTTTTGTGTTCCTGATTTTTTTCCTCTTGTTTTCATGTTTTTTTAATTTTTTTATTGCCTTCTGGTTCAAGACCCTTTGGGACTGTGCGACAGGGAGTGCCGCTTTCGTGATTTCTGCGGTGCTTTTTTGCCAATCAATCAATCAATGTTTATTTATATAGTCCTAAATCACAAGTGTCTCAAAGGGCTGCACAAGCCACAACGACATCCTCGGTTCAGAGCCCACATAAGTGCAAGGAAAAACTCACAACCCAGTGGGATGTCAATATGTGTGGTCATGAGAAACCTTGGAGAGGACTGCATGGGAGACCGGATGCAATGGATGTCGAGTGGGTCTAGCACAGGGGTTGGGAACCTTTTTGGCTGAGGGAGCCATACAAACCAAATATTTTTAAAAGTCTTTCCGTGAGAGTAATATATATATATTTTTTTTTTAAACACTTAATACAATTATATGCATGCATTTTTAAGAAAGACAAACATTTTTAGAGTATAAGAAGTCTCTTATTCTTTTTAATAACATTGTTATTCTGAGGCTAACCAACAATAAATAAAATAATTCTTACTATTAATGCGACTTCTTGAACAGGTGCGGTAGAAACCGGATGGATGGATGAAAATGCATGAGAATGTTTTATATTTTCAACGTTATTTTTGACACTGTGATTACCAGCGGAATTATTCATTTCTTATCGTGTTAAGCAATGTCAGTTAAGATTTATCTGAGAGCCAGATGCAGTCATCAAAAGAGCCACATCTGGCTCTAGAGCCATAGGTTCCCTACCCCTGGTCTAGCATAATATTGTGAGAATTCCAGTCCATAGTGGATCTAACATAATAGTATGAGTCCAGTCCATAGTGGGGCCAGCAGAAGACTATCCCGAGCGGAGATGAGTCAGCAGCGCAGAGACGTCCCCAACCGATGCACAGGCGAGCGGTCCACCCCGGGTCCTGACTCTGGACAGCCAGCACTTCATCCATGGCCACCGGACCTGTGCCCGCCCTTCCACAAAGGAGAGGGGGGCAGAAAAGAAAAGAAGCGGCAGATCAACTGGTCTAAAAAGGGGGTCTATTTAAAAGCTAAAGTATACAAATGAGTTTTAAGATTGGACTAAAATGCTTCTACTGAGGTAGCATCTTTAACTGTTACCGGGAGGGCATTCCGGAGTACTGGAGCCCGAATAAAAAACGCTCTATAGCCCGCAGACTTTTTTTGGGCTCTGGGAATCACTAATAAACCGGAGTTCTTTGAACGCAGATTTCTTGCCGGGACATATGGTACAATACAATCAGCAAGATAGGATGGAGCTACACTGTGTAGTAGTTTATACGTATGTAGTAAAACCTTGAAATCACATCTGATCAGGAAGCCAGTGCAGGTGAGCCAGTATCGGCGTAATATGATCAAACCTTCTTGTTCTTGTCAAAAGTCTAGCAGCTGCATTTTGTCTCCCGAGAACCTATTGGCCGTGGAGAACAGCCGCTGGGTCTCTGCCACAGAGAGTCTGTTTGGAGAAACTGGAGGAGATGAGATGAGGATGAAGAGAGAGGGCTGCGGAGCTAGCGCTGAGCACCGGGTCGGAGAAGCTTCACAGTGTCTTGGCTGAATGAGCAGGTATCGGACACCTTGGTCTCCTTGGACGCATCCTCGTTCATCCATGCGGACTGGACACTGTCCGAGAATTGGTGGGCGGCCGTGGATGGAGTCGGCTCTCTTGGTTGCTTTGTTGGGTCTACTCCTGTCTCTGGCCATGCTGCCCCCACTTTTGCAGACGATGGCGTGGAACACCCAAGAGGCCACCACACTCTATTGTTTTTGTTGGTGTTGTTTTACTTTTGTGGCTGTGTGTAAGAAGTGGCTGGTTGCATCAGCTCTACTCTTTTAATGTATTTAATGTCCTTACTGTTCTTTGACGTTTCCCCCTTACACACATATTTATGTGTGCTATGGCTATGAGGTTTTTGTCCCCTTGGCCTCAGTTTGGGCTCCCTCTCCATGGGCCGAGGTTTAGGCTTAATATATATATTTTTTTTCTCAAAGCGTTTATTCGTTTTTCACCTTTTTTTGTAAGGGGCGCCGGAAGTTGGCAGACCCGTCAGCGATTCTGTTCTGTCTCCCTGTAATGTTTGTCTGATCTTGAATGGGATTGATCTGAAAATTTTAATTTCCCCCTATGGATTATTAAAGTATTTCGGATTCTGATTCTAATGGTTGAGTACCCCACTGAGTGCAATTGTGAAAATGTTTTGTTAGTATGTGAAAGCATACATTAACCTCATCAACATATTGCATTACTTTTATGTAAGTAACAACAGTGGTTCTCAAATGGGGGTACGCGTACCCCTCGGGGTACTTGAAGGTATGCCAAGGGGTACGTGAGATTTTTTTTAAATATTCTAAAAATAGCAACATTTATAAATCCTTTACAAATATATTTATTGAATAATACTTCAACAAAATATAAATGTAAGTTCATAAACTGTGAAAATAAATGCAATATTCAGTGCTGACAGCTAGATGTTTTTGTGGACATGTTCCATAAATATTGATGTTAAGGATTTCTTTTTTTGTGAAGAAATGTTTAGAATTAAGTTCATGAATCCAGATGGATCTCTATTACAATCCCCAAAGAAGGCACTTTAAGTTGATGATTACTTCTATGTGTAGAAATCTTTATTCATAATTGAATCACTTGTTTATTTTTCAGCAAGTTTTTAGTGTTTTGTATATCTTTCTTTCCAAATAGTTCAAGAAAGACCACTACAAATGAGCAATATTTTGCACTGCAATACAATTTAAAAAATCAGAAACTGATGACATAGTTCTGTATTTTACTTCTTTGTCTCTTTTTTTTTTCAACCGAAAAGGCTTTGCTCTAATTAGGGGGTACTTGAATTTTAAAAAATGTTCACAGGGGGTACATCTCTGAAAAAAGGTTGAGAACCACTGAGTTACAACACTGTTAGTGAGGCGTACAATGCAACTTGGCACGATAATTTTGATGTGGTTCTATGTCAACAAGTCAGCATCAGAAGCTCATATTTTTATTGATGAAAGCAACAACTAGCCACACATTAAAATGAACTCAATATCAAATAGGAGGCAACAACACACAGCAAACAACACCCGAGTAAGTAGACGCACCGCACACTACGACTATGTGGGAATAAGGGACAACAAATCAATGACTGAACTGACAAGCTTGCAATCCTACAATATGTTGTTTGCGGACAGGAAAACTATAGCCATCGAAGCACATTTAATCTCTACAACAACTAGCGCAAACACAATCCAGTGAAAAGATTCAGAGCTGCCATCACTGCCCACAAACTGTGAGTCTGAGCTAACAAACACATCTGAGCTAATGCTGCTTTGTCTGGGCGCTGAGGTCACTTAGCAACAGGCACCACTCTTTAACGGCACATACACACTGGTCTCATGAAACATCATAACATTTGGAAATTCTGTTTCAAATATACAAGAATTATTTCCCCCAGTAATTAATTACATTTATTAAATAGTAATTTTGTTTTTTCATTAGCGTATTTTCCGGACTATAAGGGGCACTGACATTTTTTTTTTCCTCAAAACTCAAAACCCGGTGCGGCTAATGTAAGAAATATGTGTGATTGAGCTTACCCACCTCTAAGCAATTTTATTTGGCACATGGTGTACTGATAAGTGTTACCAGTAGATGGCAGTCAAACATAAGAGACAAGTGTAGGCTGCACCGTTTGATATGATTCAACATACAAGTATTATTATGGTGTGTGTATATGGTACCACTTATTATCTGGCGTTTTGTTTCGCAATGTTTCTTACCTTCTGGTACCTGCTGATCTGTGTTTGGGATCTGCATACATTCTTAAATACGCTGTTACAACATTGCTTCTGTTGCTACTTTGTTGTGCAATTTGTCACACCTACGGATCATGTTTTGTTTTGTCATGTTATGTTTTGATTTTGGACATTCAGTCACGTTTTGCACTTCCTGGTTTTGTTTGTTTCCATGCCAACCTATTAGTTTCCACCGGGTCCCCTTAAGTCGTGCCCCGATCTTCAGCCTCTCACACCTGTTTTCTATTACCACAGCCAGTACTTAAGTCATTTGCTTTCTGTTCATCATTCTGGGAACTTTGCTATTTGCTTTCTGCCTTAATTGCATTGCCTACCTATGCTGCTCATTCTCCATGCCCACGATCACCTGCCATGCACCTTGCTATTCTTGCCTCCTGTTTTTTTTGTCACAGTAAGTGTTTTGTTTTAGTTGTTTATAGTCATGCCATCGTGCTGTTTCTGTTCATAGTTCATTCATGCCATCATGCAAGTGTGTTTGTTTCCTGTTTGTATTTTGTAGCCAAGTTTTATACCTCCTTGTGAGTGCCCTTAGTTTGCTTATTTTTCTGTTTAGTGTATAAACCATGTACTCACAGTCACGTCTGGCTCGTCCCGTATTCTCCTTGCATCGAAGAAGCAAAGGTGTGACACAATTGTTGTTATTTTTATGACTTATTTAGTTTTCGTCCAAAAATAGGCATTTTTCCAATAATATTGTCGTATTAAAATATCACATTTCAGTTATATTAAAATGGCATGGTCTTTTCTGTGGTTTAACCAGTGTATTCTTTTTCTAACAATGGCAGTTTTTTATGAGGAGACAATATTCCCAGCAGTCATACGTCATTTTACTGCTTGGAATTAATTTGCTGGTATGTAATTGCTGCGATTGGATATGCTTACCACTAACCTCAAAACATCCGACACTGGATGTATTTTGGCAAACGCCTTTTTTTTCTCTCTCCCTCGGTTCTTTGTGGATGAATTGCCCTTCTATTAGCCTGAGGACACCAAGGCAGAAAACTAAGTTTTTTTTTTTTTTTCCGAGTTTATTGGTTCACCTGGTGCCTGTAAAGGCAGTGGAAGGCTGTCAGTGACAAACTGATTCACAGCACACCGACTAATCCCATGCGACTGAGAGTGAGAGCTTCATCCCCTTCAGACAACCTTCTCTTGTAAAAGAAGTCGTAACACGCCGCTATGGCTGCAGGAGGTGCGTGTCATGCCTTTACTGTTCTTGTTTGCGACGTCGAGTCAAAGTTAAAATGCAGGTATGAAAGGGATAGAGGGCTGGTTAAATATGTATTTGCATCGTTAACAAGCCCCATCTCGAAATACGACTTATTTTGAAGTTGCAGAAAGGAACGATATGTCGTATGTAATATTTAAAGGGGCTGCTTGCAACTTGCTCAAAGTTACCGTATTTTCCGGTCTATAAGGCGCACTTAAAATCCTTTTTCTTTTTCTCAAAGCTCGACAGTGCACCTAATAAATGGAATAATTCTGGTTCGGCTTACCGACCTCGAAGGAATTTTACTTGGTACATGGTGTAGTGATACATGTGACCAGTAGATGGCAGTCAAACATAAGAGATACGTGTAGACTGCAATATGATGGCAATATGACTCAAGTAAACACCACCAACATTGTATATGTTGCATCGAAAATAAAGAACATTACACACGGCGCTCAAAACTCCATCAAAATGTTTTAGTACAACTTTGCGGAATTTAACTGGAAGCCAATGAAGTCTGGATAAAACAAGGGTAATATGGGCTGTTCTGGGTGCACCGGTCAAAAGTCTGGCAGCCGTATTTTGTGCAGTCTGAAGTTTCTTTAGCGTTGACTTGTTGAAAAGAGTGACACGAGAATTGCAATAGTCATGGATATCGATTTCTTGGACTTTGTGGGGAATGCATACCGTATATTTTTAAGTGTTTTTTCTTCATCCATAGTCATGTTAAAAGCAACTAATGTTTTCCCTTGTGTACACTTTGTGCTTTTTCCTTATGTTTGCTTGTAAATTTGTGTTTCACCTTGAAGGCGCTGGAATGTCTATTGGGATAATAATGTACTCCCTTTTTGTGGAGGAGACCTTAGCAGTTTAGAACAATAAAGCTGTATTTCTTTCTGGACGGGAGGGGCTGTCTTTGTACTAAATAAGCTGACTCTTTCCATTTGATTTCTAGACCGCTTCTTGATGTTGCTATTACAGCATTGTGAGGGCCGGTCTCTTAAAGCTTTTGTAAACCTTGGTAATATTGCTATTCTGTCTATATATTTCACTAAGAACATGGGATTGACCAGTGCCTTTTATTCCCTGAGAAGAAGACTGGTCGAATGAAACCACTTCCATGCCGATGTTCCACCAATTCTCCTCTTCCCCCATTATATCAACCGGTTAGAACTTTTCAAGCAATCCAAGCTAGGACAAGTCTTCAATATTCAAATGGAAGACCATATTTCCAACAACATGGTTCTCCGCCGGGCCTAAATACAAAGTGCTAAAGCCACTATCCTCCACCATTGCCTCCGCTGGGTAGGTCGCAATGCTATCTGTGTGTCGACCGGACGCATGCATTTTGATGCTTCTATCGTCACATATACGAGATTGCAAGGCATACTGGGTGATACAGGTTACACTGAAGGTTGTGATATAAACAACTTTAACGCTCTTACTAATATGCACCACACTGTGAACCCACACCAAACAAGAATGTCAAACACATTTCTGGTGAACATCCTCACAATAACACAACATAAACGCAACACAACAAATACCCAGAATCCTTTGCATCCATGACTCTGCCTTACTATATTTTACACCCCCGTTTGGTTCTAGCGGGGTGTATTATCAATCAATCAATCAATCAATGTTTACTTATATAGCCCTAAATCACTAGTGTCTCAAAGGGCTGCACAAACCACCACGACATCCTCGGTAGGCCCACATAAGGGCAAGGAAAACTCACACCCAGTGGGACATTGGTGACAATAATGACCCAGTGGGACGTCGGTGACAATGATGACTATGAGAACCTTAGAGAGGAGGAAAGCAATGGATGTCGAGCGGATCTAACATGATACTGTGAAAGTTCAATCCACAATGGATACAACACATTCGCGAGAGTCCAGTCCAAAGAGGATCCAAGACACAGCAGCGAGAGACCCGTTCACAGCGGAGCCAGCAGGAAACCATCCCAAGCGTAGGCGGACCAGCAGCGCAGAGATGTCCCCAGCCGATACACAGGCGAGCAGTACATGGCCACCGGATCGGACCGGACCCCCTCCACACGGGAGAGTGGGACATAGAAGAAAAAGAAAAGAAACGGCAGATCAACTGGTCTAAAAAGGGAGTCTATTTAAAGGCTAGAGTATACAAATGAGTTTTAAGGTGAGACTTAAATGCTTCTACTGAGGTGGCATCGCGAACTGTTACCGGGAGGGCATTCCAGAGTACTGGAGCCCGAACGGAAAATGCTCTATAGCCCGCAGACTTTTTTTGGGCTTTGGGAATCACTAATAAGCCGGAGTCCTTTGAACGCAGATTTCTTGCCGGGACATATGGTACAATACAATCGGCAAGATAAGATGGAGCTAGACCGTGTAGTATTTTATACGTAAGTAGTAAAACCTTAAAGTCACATCTTAAGTGCACAGGAAGCCAGTGCAGGTGAGCCAGTACAGGCGTAATGTGATCAAACTTTCTTGTTCTTGTCAAAAGTCTAGCAGCCATCAGGATGACTCTTGTTTGGAGTGGGTTCAGTGTGGTGCATATTAGTAAGCGTGTTAAAGTTGTTTATATCACAACCTTCAGTGTAACCTGTATCACCCAGTATGCCTTGGAGTCGTGTACGTGTATCTGCGGAAGCCACATACATCATGTTGCTGGGCTGGCAAACAGTTCGTACATGTTGTAGAAGGGGACTAAGGCGTCTAAGGCAATGACTTCATAGCACGTCCTCATTATTGTTATCTGGGTGACCACCAGCAGATTTTCGCGAGAATGGTTGCGGTTCCCATTGTCTTCTTTATTGTGTAGAACGGGTCAAAATGGCTCTTTGAGTGGTAAAGGTTGCCGACCCCTGCTTTAGACAGAGACATAGCCTTTGACGGTATCAACATGTAGATATTTGAAGTGCAACACAAAGCAGGCCACATCACGTCACTGCCGTGCGGATACAACCAGTCATGATTGATGATGGCACCCCGATGTGGAAATGCCAGCGTCTGTTCTGATCAACCAAAATGAGCAACAGTGACTCTCCCACTCAGTTTTTTATCTTCTTTCTGCCCCGCTCTCAATTCTAAAACGATGCCCCGCGTTAATTGTGACCGTTTATAAAACGGAGCCAAGCTGCGCTAATCTTGCCGGTCGTCGCTTCGCGTCTCCGCCCCACTAGCTTCGAAAATCAACTATTGATGTTCCTTATTACATTAGGTGAGGCGCTTGATGGCGACGCACAGCTGCAGGCCGCAATCGCATACGATCGACCTATTGATCTGATTTGCATAAATAGAGACTTTGTTGCTCAGCAGCATGTCCGGGAGTAAACTATCGAAAAATATGCTTTCCAGCCATAGTGCGATGGCATCAAAACACACAGACACTGGTCACAACATTAGGCACACCAGCATAATCCAGAAAGATCCAATTCAAGAGATTTATCAAATATTTATCTGACTTGACAAAAACGATGCATCTGTTGTATAGCGTTTCATAACACTATACAATCACATCGCTGTAGCGTCACTGCTATACTACTTATAGCACCCAGGCACTTTATTTACATAATTTTATTACAATAGAAAATGTAAATTACCTTTTTTTTTTTAAATAATGACAGTAAAATACTTTAATATATTTTTTAAGTGAAGCATTTGAATACATTTAACTGAAAAAATACTATTACATTAAACATGTTGTATTAAGTTTAAGTTTGAATTTAATTTAATTCATTTAAATTTGATAAATAAATTGAATTGAAATAATTTTCCCGGATCGAACATTAAATATCTTGTCTTTGCAGTCTATTCAAAGTTGAAACAGATTTGCAAATATTTGTATTCTGTTTTTATTTATGAATTACACAACGTACCAATTTCACTGGTTTTGGGTTTTTTATATAGCCTTTACAAATTATACAAGTTCAGATTTTTATTTTTACTTTTATGTTGTGCAGGGCGCTTCATGTGAAATGTTACTGCATATTCCTAGCGGCTTTCTGTTCCGTCACTGACAACAACATACAATACTGGCAAATTTACAATAGAAAATGTAAATCACCTTTTTTTCTTTAACAATAACAGTAAAATATTTTAATATGTTTTTAAGTGAAGCATTTGAATACATTTCATTGGAAAAATAACATTATATTAAAAATGGTGAATCAAGTTTAAGTTTAAATTTCCTTAATATTCAATTAATACACCAATACATTAATTAATTAATATAACAATGACATCAAAGTAAAGTATTTAACTTAAAGTCTTACTATACTTACATTCACCAAGTTTTGAGCAAACAATAACATTTAAAAAATGTTCCCTTATGAAATTCTGACTACCAAATTGCATGTGTGTCTAAATATTGTGCCAGGCTTGTCCTTGACAGTTTGGTTTTGTTTTAGTTTTTCCTCTGTGTATGTCTTTGTTTCCTGTCAGTGCTTTTATTTTGGTGATGTCCTGCTTTTCTCCATGAGCACTGTTTCCCCTCAGCTGCGGCTGATTGGCACCTGGCCACACCTGGTGTCAATCAGCCCACTCTTATTAAAACCTGCTTTGTCCTCCAGTCAGTGCTGGATTATTTGTCACCACTTTCTGTCAATGTCAGTAATGCTTGTCATAGAACATGTAGCTGTTTGCAGCGTGCTGTCTTTTTGTTGCTAGTTCCTGTCTGCTGGATCCTGTTTCCCGTTTTCCAGTTTGTCTGTTCCTAGTTCCTGGTTTGTGCTTTTTCATTTCTAAAGCTTAAATCATGTTTTCCTGCACCCTGCCTGCCGCGTTCTCTGCATTTTGGGGTTCGTCACAAACTCAACCTGACATATTGGGGTATTTTCTTGTGCAAATTTAATTCATGAAAGCAAATATTAACCTAATAATTAATTTGATTAAAAAAAACGCATCACTTGAGAGCCCTGGTTTAAAAAAAATACTGAAATATTATATTAGTTATATACAATTAAGCTTTCACTAATATGCAATTAAATGAATAACTAGTTACAGTAATATACATTTCTAAAAAGTGTCGATTTCTCTTGTTTTCCAAACATGATTGCTGAATACTTTTGCTTTATTGTTCTATTATGTTAGTCTCCTTTGTGGACTTCTTACGTTTCTTGGGCACCACCATCACCCAGGACCTCAAGTGGGAGCCGACCATCAGCTCCCTCATCAATAAGGCCCAACAGAGGATGTACTTCCTGCGGCAGGTGAGGAAACTGAAGGTGGCGACACAGCCATCATCGAGTCCATCCTCACCTCCTCCAGCACCGTGTGGTTTCCCGGCGCCACAGTCCGGGACAAGCTTCGACTATAGCGCATCGTATGTGCTACTGAGAAGGTTATTGGCTGCAGGCTCCCATCCCTCCAGGACCTGTTCTACTCCCGGACCAGGAGGCGTGTGGGTCGGCTCACAGCTGACTATTCTCACCCTGGACAAAAAAATATTCTCCCCTCAGGCAGGAGACTACGGTCCATCCAGACCCACACCTCCCAACATCTGAACAGTTTTTTTTCCCCTCGGCCATCAGGCACATGAATAGTAACAAGATCTGATAGCTCAGTTACAGCTCATTTTTATTACCTATTACCTATTCATATGTGCTTTATGTTGCACAATTGCACAAAGAACAATTCCTAGTTTGTGAGCCCGTTCTCAAACAATGGCAATAAAAACTATTCTGATTCTGATTATATTAATACTTTTTAAAATAAGCTTCCCTAATGTAAAAGACTTCATTGTCCATCCATCCATCCATTTTCTACCGCTTATTCCCTTTTTTGTGGTCGTGGGGGGCGCTGGCGCCTATCTCAGCTACAATCGGGCGGAAGGCGGGGTACACCCTGGCCAAGTCGCCGCCGCATCGCAGGGCCAACACAGATAGACAGACAACATTCACACTCACATTCACACACTAGGGACAATTTAGTGTTGCCAATCAACCTATCCCCAGGTGCATGTCTTTGGAAGAGGGAGGAAGCCGGAGTACCCGGAGGGAACCCACACAGTCACGGGGAGAACATGCAAACTCCACACAGAAAGATCCCGAGCCTGGATTTGAACCCAGGACTGCAGGTATTGTAAATAATGTAAATAATTCAATGTATATACTATGATGATTAACCTGTGTAATGACTGTATTATGTTGATAGTATATATTTGTACTATGAATTGATTAACGTGGACCCTGACTTAAACAAGTTGAAAAACTTATTCGGGTGTTACCATTTAGTGGTCAATTGTACGGAATATGTACTGAACTGTGCAATCTACTAATAAAAGTATCAATCAATCAATCATGCATTTTTTTTAAATAAAATACATTAAATATACAATAATTTAAAGGTGTGTGTTAGTGTTATAATCAAAACCACTCCTCATTGTACCGAAGGGCCACATTTGCATATTATCTGGAGATTGCTCTGATGACATGATGTGAGTAGTTTAGTGTTGAAATATATAAAAAGGTAGCAACCATTACAACTATTTCAATGATCGAATGAAAGTAATAAAATAAAACACAAACAAGCGACAATAAAATCTTGTGAATCAGCTTACATCACCTAAAGGCCTACTGAAACCCACTCCTACCAACCACGCAGTCTGATAGTTTATATATCAATGATGAAATATTAAAATTGCAACACATGCCAATTCGGCCGGTTTAGTTACTAAATTGCAATTTTAAATTTCCCGGGAGTTTCGTCTTGAAAACGTCGTGTAATGACGACGTGTACGCAAGACGTCACGGGTTTTTAGGAAGTATGAGCGCTGCACACACACACAGCTAAAAGTCGTCTGCTTTAACGGCATAATTACACAGTATTTTGGAGATCTGTGTTGCTGAATATTCTGCAATTTGTTCAATTAATATTGGAGAAGTCAAATTAGAAAGATGTAGGTGGGAAGCTTTAGCCTTTAGCCACACAAACACACGGTGATTCCTTGTTTAAAATTCCTGGAGGTGAAACTTTACTATGGATCAGAACGTGGTTGTTGCGATCTGTGACTCAGATCTTCACATGTTTATTTTTCCATCTTTGTTTCATTCTCTTCTGACCCACTTACTTCCTGTTTAGTCCGTTACCATGGTTACACATTGATTTCACCTGCTCCTCGTTTTCTACACACCTGGTTCTCCTTGATTTCTCCCTATATAAGCTTTCCTCTTTTCTTTGTTCAGTCTCGGATCCTAATTTGCCCACGCGCAACAGTGACGACTCTCGACCTTCATCTTTGTATGTATATTCTCGCTAGCTTTTACGCTAAGCCATTTGTTTTATTCCAGCTCACATGCTGAGGAAGTGTTTTTCTGTTTTTGGTTTGCTTTCTCTTTACAGCAGTGTTTTTGTTCCTAGCCTTTTATTATTTAATAAATCCATTTATAACTTACCTTGTTGTGTTCATCGCTTCGACGCATCCCCGGAAGAACCAATCCGGCATTACAATGCCACACAAGCGTCACAGTAGGATCCGAGCATCAAAATGTTTTTCCGCGTCGAAACCACGGGAGGAACCCTTCGACTTGGGTTTGTGGTTGGAGCTCGTGGCTTGGGAGCAGGAAAGACTTGACTGTGGGCCTGAAGTCCCCTCCGAAGCCGTTCGCGCTGCCCCGAAGAGGCGGGGGGTCCAGTGGAGAGGTTCCCCGCACGGCAGTAATTATCCAGCACCACTTCATCCTTCCTACGAACACAGCAAAATTCACCCCGACCAGGATTCACCTTCCACTACCGGTAATCCAGCTTGTTTTTTTTCCCCTGACTCTAGCAGTCACGACATTTGGGGTACGCCCACCGGTGACGCAACACCGCCCCCTGTTGTTGACATTTTTTCAGAAGATTTTTATATTGTGGACAGTACTTTTCATTCCCAACCTTTTTCGAATACCAATAACATTTATGATAAAATACGTAATTATCAGGATATTTTTTCTCATTATTCTAGTCAACCTCAGTCACCTAGTTTTTCTTCTACCCCACCATTTAAACCTCTTTCACCGCCCAAGTATAGTGTTTTTTCGCCTTCTAATAATTGTGTACAAGTTAGAGGGGAGGAGTCTGCCCGCCTCCAAACCTCCCACCACCCTCCCTTATGGTCAGTCCCTGACCACAGGGAACGGGTCTGGGATTCCCGTCTGGAGGGGGGGGCTATGGCCTATAGCTGTGTTGCGGAGGTAGCGCAGACGCTACCATTTCTTAAAACTGTCAAACCGCAACCTCCTATGAGGCCACCCTTACCTGTTTTTCGGCCCGTTAAACCGCTAGCTCCTCGTAGACCTCCTCCACCTGTGTTTCCCCCGGCCAAGTCTCAACGGCCTTGTAGACCTCCTCCACCTGTGTTT
Source organism: Nerophis ophidion (assembly GCF_033978795.1). NCBI lineage: Eukaryota > Metazoa > Chordata > Actinopteri > Syngnathiformes > Syngnathidae > Nerophis > Nerophis ophidion. The sequence goes on along the minus strand of NC_084613.1, from coordinate 67,079,911 downwards.
CCCCCGGTCAAATCTCAACGGCCTTGTAGACCTCCTCCACCTGTTTTTCCCCTGGCCAAGTCTCAACGGCCTTGTAGACCTCCTCCACCTGTTTTTCCCCCGGCCAAGTCTCAACGGCCTTGTAGACCTCCTCCACCTGTTTTTCTCCCGGCCAAGTCTCAACGGCCTTGTAGACCTCCTCCACCTGTGTTCCGTCCGAACCCTAGTTCTCCTCGGCAGACCCCTGTGCCTGCTCCTCGGCTGAAGCCGACACCTGCTCCTCGGCTGAAGCCGACACCTGCTCCTCGGCTGAAGCCGACACCTGCTCCTCGGCTGAAGCCGACACCTGTTCCCAGTCTGGTTCTCACACCAGCACATGACACTAACCTGGTTTTCACGCCAGAATTCGACTCTCGCCTGGTTCACACACCAGCAGCTTTTTCGGGCCTGGTTCTCACACCAGTTTTGAACTCTAGTCTGGTTCTCACACCAGTTTTGAACTCTAGCCTGGTTCTCAAACCAGCACTAGACTCCCACCTGGTTCTCACACCAGCCTCCGACCCAGAACTGGTTCTCATACCAGTTACAGACTTTAGCCTGGAGCCCACTCCAGTACCAGCTCCAGAGCTGGAGCCTACTCCGGTACCAGCTCCACGCCGCCAAGCGCCGGTACCAGCTCCACGCCGCCAAGCGCCGGTACCAGCTCCGCGCCGCCAAGCACCGCCGACGACGGGGCTGGAGCCCACACCAGCGTCGACGACGGGGCTGGAGCCCACACCAGCGTCGACGACGGGGCTGGAACCTTCACCTGTGTCGACAGGGCTGGAGCCCACTCCAGTGCCAGCTCCTCGACAAGCGCCGGTACCAGCTCCACGCCGCCAAGCACTGCCGACGAAGAAGCTGGAGCCCACACCGGCGCCGACGATGAGGCTGGAGCTCACTCCAGTCACGACTCCTGCGGCTCCCAGGCCGCCTCCGACGACTCCTGCGGCTCCCAGGCCGCCTCCGACGACTCCTGCGGCTCCCAGGCCGCCTCCGACGACTCCTGCGGCTCCCAGGCCGCCTCCGACGACTCCTGCGGCTCCCAGGCCGCCTCCGACGACTCCTGCGGCTGCAGCACCCGCATCATCCTCGCCAGCTGCACTCGGGCCTGCTTTGGCTGCAGTCCCCGCACCCTCGTCTGCTGCTTCCAAGCCTGCTAGGATTTCGGTGCTGAGGCGTCGTCCACCACGTCGACCACGGGCGTGGCCTCTGCGAGGTCATCCTCCTCGCCAGACACTCCCTCCTCCATGTCGGCCACGGATGTGGCCGTGCCCGGGTCGTCCGCCTCGCCGGGCACCTCATCCTGCGAGGCGGCCACTAATGTGGTCTTTTCGAGGTCGCCCGCCAAAACTTGTTCGGCAGCGGCGTTCCATCCGCCGCCGCCACTTGACTTGTCCTCGGTGGATTCGGGGACACACGACTTGGCGACCCTCCACCGTGGCCTCCCTCCGCCCTCCCTTCGTTTGTGGACTCTGTTTTTGGGGAGGGGGTTCAAGTTGTTTCTTATTTGTTTTTGTTTTCTTTGAGACATCTGGAATCTGTCTTTTTGGGGGGGGGAATACTGTTGCGATCTGTGACTCAGATCTTCACATGTTTATTTTTCCATCTTTGTTTCATTCTCTTCTGACCCACTTACTTCCTGTTTAGTCCGTTACCATGGTTACACATTGATTTCACCTGCTCCTCGTTTTCTACACACCTGGTTCTCCTTGATTTCTCCCTATATAAGCTTTCCTCTTTTCTTTGTTCAGTCTCGGATCCTAATTTGCCCACGCGCAACAGTGACGACTCTCGACCTTCATCTTTGTATGTATATTCTCGCTAGCTTTTACGCTAAGCCATTTGTTTTATTCCAGCTCACATGCTGAGGAAGTGTTTTTCTGTTTTTGGTTTGCTTTCTCTTTACAGCAGTGTTTTTGTTCCTAGCCTTTTATTATTTAATAAATCCATTTATAACTTACCTTGTTGTGTTCATCGCTTCGACGCATCCCCGGAAGAACCAATCCGGCATTACAATGCCACACAAGCGTCACAGTGGTCAAGCGAACATGCATCCCGACTACATGTCAACCAGCAGGTTTCGGTGAGAAAATTGTGGTTAAAAAGTCGCTTCTTACCGGAGAAAAGCTGAGCTTGTGCCATCCATAGCTGCCATCGACTTCGCTGAGACATTGGCGTCAAGACACCCGTGGACACACCCCTCCGTCTATCAGGTACTGTTAAACCCACTAAAACACTAGCAACACAATAGAAAGATAAGGGATTTCCCAGAATTATCCTAGTAAATGTGTCTAAAAACATCGGAATCTTTCCAAATGCAATCGCGTTTTATTTTTTTTCCTTTTTTTTTTTCTAGTCTGTCGCTATCAATATCCTTAAACACAAATCTTTCATCCTTGCTCAAATTAATGGGGAAATTGTTCTTTTCTCGGTCCGAATAGCTCTTTTTGTTGGAGGCTCCCATTAAAATCAATGGGAATATGTGAGGAGCCCCCACACTTGTGACGTCATCGTCTGCAACTTCCGGTAGAGGCAGGGCTTTTCTCTTAACACCGAAAGTTGCGAACTTTATCGTGGATGTTTTCTACTAAATCCTTTCAGCAAAAATATGGCAATATCATGAAATGATCAAGTATGACACAGAATGGACCTGCAATCCCTGTTTAAATAAGAACATCTCATTACAGTGGGCCTTTAATTACTGATTTTCTTCAAAAAACTCAATCAAAACAGAGACACAAAGCTAATGATTTGGTGCTGACTGAACTGACGTTTTTGGAAACATCTTTCGAAATTCCAAACCCTAAATGTGTCAGATTCTAAGCTATCCATGCCTCCGAATATGCTCAATCATCCAGGCGTCCAATCAAGCTTTGTTATTTCATGCTCACAAACTTAAATGCGACACCTCTGGTCTGACAAGATGGTACAGTATCCTAAGTACAAACCCCAAATCCTATGAAATGGCACTTTGCGTAAATAAAAACAAAACACAATGATTTGCAAATCATCTTCAACCTACATTCAATTGACTAGACTGCAAAGACAAGATTTTTAACGTTCGAACTGGAAAACTTTATTGTTTGCATTGTTATAGGCGCAAAGTTGAAAAGCCAGCATCTGTGATGGTATGGGGGTGCATTAGTGCCCAAGGCTTGGGTGACTTACACATTTTTGAAGGCACCATTAATGCTGAAAGGTACATACAGGTTTTGGAGCAACATATGTTGCCACCCAAGCATCGTTATTATGGACGCCCCTCCTTATTTCAGCAAGACAATGCCAAGCCCTGTATTACAACAGTATGGCTTCATAGTAAAAGAGTGCGGGTACGAGATTGGCCTGCCTTTAGTCTAGATCTGTCTCCCATCGGAAATGTGTGGCGCATTATGAAGCCTAAAATACCACAATGGAGACCCCGGACTGTTGAACAACAGAAGCTGTACATCAAGCAAGAATGGGAAATAATTCCACCTAAAAAGCTTCAAAACTTGCTCTCCTCAGTTCCCAAACGTTTTCAGAGTGTTGTTAAAAGGAAAGGCCATGTTACATAGTGGTCAAAATACACCTGTGCCAACTTTTTTTGCAATGTGTAGCAGCTATAAAATTTTAAGTTAATGATTATTCGCAAAACAAAAATATGTTCTCTTGGTTCGAATATTAAGTATCTTGTCTTTGCAGTCTATTCGAAGTTGAAACAGATTTGCAAATCTTTGTATTCTGTTTTTATTTACGAATTACACAACATTATCCTATACAAATTATACAAGTTCAGATCTGTATCGTTACTTTCATGTTGTGCAGGGCGCTTCATGTGAAATGTTACTGGATATTCCGAGCCGCTTTCTGCTCCGTCACTGATAACAACATACAATAATGGCAAATTTCCTTGTAAACTCCCACTGGTACTCATGGCACACGGTATTTGGTGGTTGTGTTTAACGGCAGAAAATAGTGGGTATGAATCCTTGTCTGAGTTAAGGTAGTAAGGTTTAAAGTTAAGTTAAAGTAAAACTGATAGTCACACACACACTAAGTGCGGTGAAATTACCCTCTGCATTTGACCCATTCCCTTGTATATAAATATAATTCACTTCACTTGTTCCACCCCTTGGAAGGTTTGATTGATTGATTGATTGATTGATTGATACTTTTATTAGTAGATTGCACAGTTCAGTACATATTCCGTACAATTGACCACTAAATGGTAACACCTGAATAAGTTTTTCAACTTGTTTAAGTCGGGGTCCACGTTAATCAATTCATGGTACAAATATATACTATCAGCATAATACAGTCATCACACAGGTTAATCATAATAGTATACACAGTGAATTATTTACAATCCGGGGGGATGGGATGAGGAGCTTTGGTTGATATCAGTACTTCAGTCATCAACAAAATGCATCAACAGAGAAATGGACATTGAAACAGTGTAAGTCTTACTTAGTAGGATATGTACAGCCAGCAGAGAACATAGTGAGTTCAAATAGCATAAGAACAAGTATATACATTGGAAGTACATTTGATTATTTACATTAGGTTATTTATAATCCGGGGAGATGGGATGTAAATGGAGGAGGGTATTAGTAAAGGGTTAAAGTTGCCTGTGGGTGTTGTTTTAGAGCGATTTTGAAGGAGGATAGAGATGCACTTACTTTTACACCTGTTGGGAGTGCATTCCACATTGATGTGGCATAGAAAGAGAATGAGTTAAGACCTTTGTTAGATCGGAATCTGGGTTTAACGTGGTTTGTGGAGCTCCCCCTGGTGTTGTGGTTATGACGGTCATTTACGTTAAGGAAGTAGTTTGACATGTACTTCGGTATCAGAGAGGTGTAGCGGATTTTATAGACTAGGCTCAGTGCAAGTTGTTTTACTCTGTCCTCCACCCTGAGCCAGCCCACTTTGGAGAAGTGGGTTGGAGTGATGTGTGATCTGGGGTGGAGGTCTAAAAGTAACCGGACTAGCTTATTCTGGGATGTTTGGAGTCTGGATTTGAGGGTTTTGTAAGTGCTGGGGTACCAGGAGGTGCAGGCGTAATCGAAAAAGGGTGTGGGGTGCAATAAATCATTTTGGTGATTTAACCCCCAATTCCAACCCTTGATGCTGAGTGCCAAGCAGGGAGGTAATGGGTCGCATTTTTATACAGTCTTTGGTATGACTATACTTACTGTATACATTTATATATTGCTGATTTTGAAATTGTTATTTTGCACAAAAAATACTGTATTTGCCATAAATTGGTTTCAGTACAAAACGTGTAAAATTTAATCCAAGTTTGGAAAAACTATAAAAATTGTGTGTGTCCCCCCCAAAAGTGTGACATTTTTTGGGGAATAGTGAAGGACGGCTCCGAAAAAAAATATGCTTTGGGTTCTGATTTACCCTGTCTGTTGTGCAAACCAGAATGTGACGGCAAATTCTTTGCTTTTTTAAAGTGAGTCACAGCTTGTCTTCCTGTCACTCACATCAGCACAGCAGTGACTTGGATTTATTCAGCTGCAACACCATCCATCCATTTTCTACCGCTTATTCCCTTGGCGCCTATCTCAGCTAAAATCGGGTGGAAGGCAGGGTACACCCTAGACAAGTCGCCACCTCATCGCAGGGCCAACACAGATAGACAGACAACATTCACACTCACATTCACACACTAGGGCCAATTTAGTCAGCTGCAACACATAGGGAAAAAAATGAGTCTTAAAGGTTGTTAGCAAACAACAATTTAATGACGGCAATTTCACTATAAGGTGATAAATAAAGAACAGGCATCAAAAACTGTAACGGATTAAATATGCTTTAACTGATTTTAAACGCAAATAGCTTACAAAACTAAAAAAGAGGGCTTGTCTCATATTCGGGTCAATGTAGTTTTAGTTCAAGGTTACATTCTCTTGTCTTTTCTGCGGCCTCAAACAGCGTGAGCTATGACAACGTACTTCATTTGCCCATAATTAGTTTTGTTCTGCCCGTATAAGAAGCTTTATTAACTCATCAGCGCCACCTCAGGGCAATCAAGCAGCATGTACCCCGTCTTAAGTGACAGCTTCAAGATGGGCCGACATGCAGTGACTGTCATCACCTTCCAGGGTCCCCGGGGGTCGGGGGGCGGCATTGACGAAACCACACGTATCTTTTGTCCGCCACTGGTTCGGGTTGATGGTGTGGAAACATCAAATAATTGATGACAATTATCACTAAATTTGCCATTGGCCCCTTAGTGGTGCTGGGGATCCACACTTTGTATGTGGCCTGATGAGGCAAAACTTATTCTTCATTTGTAAAAAATCAAGTCTTTGTACATCAGGGATCACCAACCTTTTTGAAACCAAGAGCTATTTCTTGGGTACTGATTAATGCGAAGGGCTACCAGTTTGATACACACTTCAATAAATTTGCAGAAATAGCCAATTTGCTCAATTTACCTTTAAATTTATGTTATTAGATGTGGTTAGAATATACAACAAATTGGACCAAGCTATATTTCTAACAAAGACAAACCATTATTTATTCTAGATTTTCCAGATCAAAAATTGTAAAAGAAATTCAAAAGACTTTGAAATAAGATTTACATTTGATTCTACATATTTTCTAGTTTTTTGCCAGAATATTTTTTTAGAATTTTAATTATAATAAGTTTGAAGAAATATTTCACAAATATTCTTCGTCGTAAAAACGGAAGCTAAAATAAAGAATTAAATTAAAATGTATTTATTTTTCTTTACAATAAAAAAAATTAAATGTACTTGAACATTGATTTAAATTTGTCAGGTAACAACAGGAAGGAATTAAAAAGGTAAAAAGGTGTATGTGTTTAACAATTCCTAAAATCATTTTTAAGGTTGTATTTTTTCTCTAAAATTGTCTTTCTGAAAGTTATAAGAAGCTAAGTGAAAAAACAAATGAATTTATTTAAACAAGTGAAGACCAAGTCTTTAAAATATTTTCTTGGATTTTCAAATTCTATTTGAGTTTTGTCTGTCTTAGAATTAAAAATTTCGAGCAAAGCGAGACCAGCTTGCTAGTAAATAAATAACATTTAAAAAATAGAGGCAGCTCACTGGTAAGTGCTGCTATTTGAGCTATTTTTAGGACAGGCCAGCGGGCGACTCAGCTGGTACTTACGGGCGACCTGGTGCCTGCTGGCACCGCGTTGGTGTCCCCTGTTATACATTTTTATCAGCTGTTAGTGTCAGATAGTGTTGTCCCCATACCAATATTTTGTTACCGGTACCGGTTCCAAAATTATTTTGATATTTTTCTGAATGAAGGGGACCCCAAAAAAATGACATTTTTGGCTTTATTTTAACAAAAAAATCTTACGGTACATTAAACATATGTTTCCTATTGCAATTTAGTCCTTAAATAAAATAGTGAACATACCAGATGACTTGCCTTTTAGTAGTAAGTAAACAAACAAAGGCCCCTAATTTAGTCTGCTGACATTTGCAGTAACATATCGACATTTATCATTCTATTTCGTCAACATTATTAAGGACAAGTGGTAGAAAACAAATTATTTATCTACTTGCTCATGTACTGTTAATTTCTGCTGACTTTTTCTTTTAACATGTTTTGTCTACATTTCTGTTAAAATGTAATAATCATTTATTCTTCTCTGTTTGATACTTTACATTACTTTTGGATGATACCACACATTTGGGTATTAATCCGATACCAAGCCGTTACAGGACTATACATTGGTCATATTCAAAGTCCTCGTGCGTCTAGGGACATATTTCCTGAGTTCATAAACATACATTTTAACCTTCCTCTTGTGTTAGCTTTCTGTTACCATCTCTTATGTTAACGGGTCGGTTTTGACCCATGTCTTAAATCAGCTGTAAAATACACTAAAAACAATTATCTATCATCCAATTTGTTTCTCATCTCTTGGTTACCTCGTCAGGTTTCCTTATCCATGAAAATATTGGTTTTAATATTTTTGGTGTGGGCCATTGGGCCTTTTTTTTGTCAGTATACCCCTCGATTTCAATTGAAAAAAATGGTAAAACGAACCTCAAGAGAATCGTATAAATAAAAAAAAGGTTGTTGTGTTACCTGACCCTTACTGAGGGGTATTAGAACACATCTCTTAAATAAATGAGTTTTATTTATTTTTTCATTTTAATAATTTTAACATAGTAACAACTCTATACTGAATTGACCTCAAATGTCTGGACATTTTAGTTTTTAAATGCATAAAAGAACTACATAAATTGTGTTTGTTTTTGTACTGGATAACAAGGTAAAATGGGAATCCACTAAAGCTCACATGATTGGGAGAGGAGCTGGCCGTCTGTGTGTTCAGTTTTGGCTCTACTTAGTGCTTTATAGTCTTATTTTTATAAGTGGGTCGAAACCGACCCTAACAACACCAAGGTCATAATTTCAACCAGAGCATTTTATAATTTAGTGAAACAAAAAAAAACAAGTTTTATTTTGTTGAAATAGAGGTTCCTGACAAAGTCAAAAAGCCTTGATGCATAAAAATAAATTTATGTGGTTCTTTTATGCATTTAAAAACTAAAACGGGTCGGTGCCGACCCTAACACAAGACGAAGGTTAAAAGGACGAAAGAAGATGTGATGCCAAAAAATATTGACGTAATCATAGTAATATCGACTGGATACGTGCCCATACTTGAAATCATTACAGTGGATGTTAGGTGTAGATCCACCAATGGCGTTTGTTTACATTTTCACGCCGATGAGCTACGGTGTGTAGTGAAGCATGTTTAGCTATTCTTCGTCCTGCAGGGATGATACTTTTAAGAAACGTACTTTATTTGTCGCCATGGAGGCGAGGATTAGTGATTTAGAAGTAGCTAAAACACTGCCGACGGCGGATGGACGTGACCCGCTAGCTGGCCATGTCTTAAAGCACCTCTTCCTGGGGGCGTTTCAGTGTTATAACTTCACTTTTATCGTTAGTTTTCAAGCCAAAATGCGTCCGTTTTTTCCTTTTCTGTCCACACACTGTTTCTGTTTGTTAGTACTCAGTGTGTGTGCGCTACCAAACATGCTCGTCTGCTCGTAAACCAGCAATGACATGACGGTATAATACTGAAAATGATTCATTAGTATTGGAGTACTATACTAAAACCGGTATACCGTAGAAACCTAGTGTCAGATAGATATTCCTGCAAGGCCAAGCAGGAATTGAGACATTTTCCTAAAAGATGTTCCCTCAAAATCAGTCGTTGTAACATCCATCTCTTCCCCATGGCTACATACCTTCTTTACATGCAAGCCAAAATGCTGCTCTTTTTCTTCTTTTGTCCCCGCCCCCCGGCCCTCCTGTCCATCTGCCGTTCCTTTTTTCGCATATATACCGCCTTTAATTTGCGCCTGCTTTAGGGTTCAAGCGCAAAATCAATTCGGAGGAGGTCAGCGGGGGTCACCGTCCCAGGCCGGAGCAGGACCAAAGTGAATTAGTGATTATCATGCAGCCAAGAGTGGGACATGCATGACCTATATATATCACATGTGGATGATGGGCTGCTTGAGAGACAATCACAGCACGTGACAAATGTGGATGGCGGGGTGGCCGAGAAAAAAAGCAAAAGACATTATTACGTTATACCTCTTCCAACCTTATTTTCAGCTGAGAGATTGGCCCCTGGGATCTTGTTTGTCACTGCAATAAGACATCATAATGTGTTTTTGTTTTGTTTTCAAGACGGTGGGCAATTCAAGCCAGGACTTGAAACTAATACAGAACAAGAGGTACAGATAGACAGATAGATAAAGCAGATTGATAGGAGCACAGGTGACAAATGGCCTAAGAAAGTTACAGTGGAATATGATAAAGTGCGCACAATAAAAAATAATATTAAAAAATGAAAAAAAATACATTGGAAAAAATGTGTTAAAAAAGTACAAATTCATCGAAAATACAACTGGAATGTAATATAATTTAAATATAGAATAAAGGGCCTAAATAAAAGACAAAGTGAAATCAAAAAACATATGAATAACATAAGAACAGACACACGATATATTTGAATAATAATGCAAAAAATTATTACGACATATATATACAGTGGGGCAAAAAAATATTTAGTCAGCCACCAATTGTGCAAGTTCTCCCACTAAAAATGATGACAGAGGTCTGTAATTTTCATCATAGGTACACTTCAACTGTGAAAGACAGAATGTGAAAAAAAAAAATCCAGTTCACATTGCAGGAATTTTAAATAATTTATTTGTAAATTATGGTGGAAAATAAGAATTTGGTCAACCATTCAAAGCTCTCGCTGATGGAAGGTGGTTTTGGCTCAAAATCTCACGATACATGGCCCCATTCATTCTTTCCTTAACACAGATCAATCGTCCTGTCCTCTTAGCAGAAAAACTGCCCCAAAGCATAATGTTTCCACCCCCATGCTTCACAGTAGGTATGGTGTTCTTGGGATGCAACTCCAAACACGACGACTTGAGTTTATACCAACAAGTTCTACTTTGGTTTCATCTGACCACATGACATTCTCCCAATCCTCTGCTGTATCATCCATCCATCCATCCATCCATTTTCTACCGCGTATTCCCTTTTGGGGTCGCGGGGGGCGCTGGCGCCTATCTCAGCTACAATCGGGCGGAAGGCGGGGTGCACCCTGGACAAGTCGCCACCTCATCGCAGGGCCTGCTGTATCATCCATGTATCCATTTTGGTATAAACTCAACTCGTCGTGTTTGGAGGAAGAAGAATACTGAGTTGCGTGCCAAGAACACCACACCTACTGTGCAGCATGGTGGTGTAAACATCATGCTTTGGGGCTGTTTTTCTGCTACGGGGACAGGACGATTGATCCGTGTTAAGGAAATAATGAATGGGGCCATGTATCGTGAGATTTTGAGCCAAAACCTCCTTCCATCAGTGAGAGCTTTGAATGATTGACCAAATACTTATTTTCCACCATAATTTACAAATAAATTATTTAAAATTCCTACAATGTGAATTCCTGGATTTTTTTTTCACATTCTGTCTCACACAGTTGAAGTGTACCTATGATGAAAATTACAGACCTCTGTCATCATTTTAAGTGGGAGAACTTGCACAATCAGTGGCTGACTAAATACTTTTTTGCCCCACTGTATATATATATATATATATATATATATATATATATATATATATATATATATATATATATATATATATATAACATTTTGACAACAACCAAATTGTAAAAAAAAAACTTGTACAACATGTAGCAAAAAATTAAGCAATTAAATTCAATCATCCATCCATCCATCCATTTTTTACCACTTATTCCCTTTGGGGTCGCGGGGGGCGCTGGTGCCTATCAATCAATTAAATTATAAAATTAAAAAAAGGGGGAGAAAACATGAATAAATTATAAAATAAATATACTAATACATTTGTAAGTAAGGTGACTCAATCATGGTTTAGTTCAATTTGAAAGATACTACACAATGCGTACTGCTGGGAAAACATGAGAAAAACAAATCCATAAAATGATTTTTAAAAATATAGTACCTAAGAGTATTATGAAAGAAAAAAAATACTAATAAAAACCTATTTACTAAACATTGAACTAAAATAAATGAAAATAAATCCAACACAACATACAGTGAAAAAAAACCATTATATAAAAAATAACTATATGAAAATACATACAGACTAATAAATTAATGCAAATAAAATTGTACTGAATTGACCTATTTAAATATTAAAATGAAAAGTGACTTAATCATATTAATATATGCCGTTTCTTTTCTTTTTCTCCTATGTCAAACTCTCCCTTGTAGAGGGGGTCTGGTCCGATCCGGTGGCCATGTACTGCTCGCCTGTGTATCGGCTGGGGACATCTCTGCGCTGCTGATCCGTCTCCGCTTGGGATGGTTTCCTGCTGGCTCCGCTGTGAACGGGACTCTCGCTGCTGTGTTGGATCCGCTTTGGATCCATTATGGATTGAACTTTCACAGTATCATGTTAGACCGGCTCGACATCCATTGCTTTCCTCCTCTCCAAGGTTCTCATAGTCATCATTGTCACCGACGTCCCACTGGGTGTGAGTTTTCCTTGCCCTTATGTCGGCCTACCGAGGATGTCGTAGTGGTTTGTGCAGCCCTTTGAGACACTAGTGATTTAGGGCTATAGAAGTAAACATTGATATATATATATATATATATATATATATATATATATATATATATATATGTATATATATATATATATATATATATATATATATATATATATATATATATATATATATATATATATATATATATATATAGGGACGGCGTGGCGCAGTGGGAGAGTGGCCGTGCGCAACCCGAGGGTCCCTGGTTCAAATCCCACCTAGTACCAACCTCGTCACGTCCGTTGTGTCCTGAGCAAGACACTTCACCCTTACTCCTGATGGGTGCTGGTTGGCGCCTTGCATGGCAGCTCCCTCCATCAGTGTGTGAATGTGTGTGTGAATGGGTAAATGTGGAAGTAGTGTCAAAGCGCTTTGAGTACCTTGAAGGTAGAAAAGCGCTATACAAGTACAACCCATTTATTTATTTATATATATATATATATATATATATATATATATATTTATTTATATATATATATTGATATATATATATATATATATTGACCCAGGCTTGGGGTCTTTCTGTGTGGAGTTTGCATGTTCTCCCCATGACTGTGTGGGGTCTTTCTTCCTCCAAGGACATGCACCTGGGAATAGGATGATTGGTAACACTAAATTGGCCCTAGTCTGTGAACGTGAGGACAAGCGACGCGCCTTGTGAAAAGACCAGGGCTTTCAAAAGAGTAGAGGTGATGAGGAGATGGCAGGCAGGTAGAGGTGATAGTGAGAAGATGGCAGGCAGGTGGAGGTGATGAGAAGATGGCAGGCAGGCGAGTGAGATGATCAGCGACAGGTGTGCCAAACTGGAAAGCCAGGAACCAAAACTCCACCCACACATTTAATCACGCACAGACAAACACATAGAAACACAAGACACTGGGGGACTGTGACACCAGTTTGAGCAATGTGCTTTGCGCCCACTTGTGTTTCAAAATAAACTTTGATGGACCTTTAGATAAAACTGAGGAAATTAGTTAGTATTAGAGCGATAGACTCTCTTATCTCCGGCACACGTCAAGTTTAAAATAGCATCTTAAAGCGAAACGTGAGCGTGAGGATGGCGCCGCGAGCATGAATGCTACTTAAAAAGGGTTGTCAAATGTCCCCTGAAAAAGAAATACGCCAATATAAATCCATCCATTCATCTTCTTCCGCTTACCCGAGGTGGGGTCGCGGGAGTAGCAGCCTAAGCAGGGAAGCCTTGACTTTCCTCTCCCCAGCCACTTCGTCCAGCTCTTCCCTTGGAATCCCGAGGCGTTCCCAGGCCTGCCGGGAGACATAGTCTTCCCAACGTGTCCTGGGTTTTGCCCGTGGCCTCCTACTGGTCGGACGTAGCCGAAACACCTCCCTAGGGCGTTGGGGTCCAATATTTTGAAACAAAAGTACGCATTCCGTATTGAGCTGTCAAGAAACTCTGTCCAGTATTTCTATTAAGTAAGTCACCAACCAAGCTAAATATTTTGTTGTCAAGTTACCGGGTTGGTGTGCTCTGCAAAAGAAAATAGAAAATCGTGACATCACACGTTATTCTGTTGTAAGTTTAGCAGGACAGACTCAAGTTAAAAAGATATGTTTATTTTTATTATGTTAAGTTAAGCAGTAAACTGTACTTACTGTCACCAAGTTTTGAACTAATGACTTGCAGTTGAGTAAAAACTGGAAGTGTTTCCATCAGAGGTGGGTAGAGTAGCCAGAAATTGTACTCAAGTAAGAGTACTGTTACTTTAGAGATTTATTACTCAAGTAAAAGTAAGGAGTAGTCACCCAAATATTTGCTTGAGTAAAAGTAAAAAGTATGTTGTGAAAAAACTACTCAAGTACTGAGTAACTGATGAGTAACCTGATTATGGCAACAAATAATGCACAAAAACATAAAAATAGCAATGAGCAAATTCAGAGCCAGGAATATTTCTTAAGCAACTAAAACAATAATATATATTAAATAATAGTACATTAAAATAAAATAAATACATGGCACATTGAGCCACAATAACTTAACAGCACCATAGCCTCAGTAGACATTGATTGATTTGATTGATTGATTGAAACTTTTATTAGTAGATTGCACAATACAGTACATATTCCGTACAATTGACCACTAAATGGTAACACCCCAATAAGTTTTTCAAGGTTTATCAATTACTTAGTAAATGACCAAATCGAGGTGATCTACCTCATATATGTATATATATACACACACACACATATCATTTATACTCACACATATCATACGTACACACACATATCATATATATATATATATATATGATATGTGATCAAACAAGAAAGTTTGATCACATTACGCCTGTACTGGCTCACCTGCACTGGCTTCCTTTGCACTTAAGATGTGACTTTAAGGTTTTACTACTTACGTATAAAATACTACACGGTCTAGCTCCATCCTATCTTGCCGATTGTATTGTACCATATGTCCCGGCAAGAAATCTGCGTTCAAAGGACTCCGGCTTGTTAGTGATTCCCAAAGCCCAAAAAAAGTCTGCGGGCTATAGAGCGTTTTCCGTTCGGGCTCCAGTACTCTGGAATGCCCTCCCGGTAACAGTTCGAGATGCCACCTCAGTAGAAGCATTTAAGTCTCACCTTAAAACTCATTTGTATACTCTAGCCTTTAAATAGACTCCCTTTTTAGACCAGTTGATCTGCTGTTTCTTTTCTTTTTCTTCTATGTCCCACTCTACCCTGTGGAGGGGGTCCGGTCCGATCCGGTGGCCATGTACTGCTCGCCTGTGTATCGGCTGGGGACATCTCTGCGCTGCTGATCCGCCTCCGCTTGGGATGGTTTCCTGCTGGCTCCGCTGTGAACGGGACTCTCGCTGCTGTGTTGGATCCGCTTTGGACTGGACTCTCGCGACTGTGTTGGATCCATTGTGGATTGAACTTTCACAGTATCATGTTAGACCCGCTCGACATCCATTGCTTTCCTCCTCTCTAAGGTTCTCATAGTCATTATTGTCACCGACGTCCCACTGGGTGTGAGTTTTCCTTGCCCTTATGTGGGCCTACCGAGGATGTCGTGGTGGTTTGTGCAGCCCTTTGAGACACTAGTGATTTAGGGCTATATAAGTAAACATTGATTGATTGATTGATTGATTGATATATATATATATACATATATATATATATATATATATATATATATATATATATATATATATATATATACATATATATATAAATATACACACATACATTTATATATATATATATATATATATATATATATATATACACATACATTTATATATATATATATATATATATATATATATACGTACATACATTTATATATGTACATATATTATATATATATATATATATATATATATATATATATATATATATATATATATATATATATATATACAGTATATAATTTGTATTTATTTATTTTGCCGTTTTTGTTCACATGTTGAAGGTGTTTTAATGAATATTTATGCATGTTTACACACGCATCACTTATACACACACATATCATACATACATACATACACACACAAATCATTTATACACACACATATCATATATATATATATATATATATATGTACATACATTTATATAAATATACATGAATATATATATATATACAGTATATATATATATATATATATATATATATATATATATATATGTACATACATTTATATAAATATACATGAATATATATATATATATATATATATATATATATATATATATGTACATACATTTATATATACAGTATATAATTTATATTTATTTATTTTGCCGTTTTTGTTCACATGTTGAAGGTGTTTTAATGAATATACATGCATGTTTAAGATATAGATTCCTATCTTTCATGAAGACAAGAATATAAGTCGGTGTATTACCTGATTCTGATGACTTGCAATGATGGTAATCAGACGTCCTCGTTTTTAAATGGAGGAGAAAAAAAGTTCCTCTTTTCTGTCTAATACCACATGAAAGTCGTTGGTTTTTGGCATCTTATTCGTCCAGCTTCTATATTTGTTTTTATACACTTTACAAGAAATACATTGGCGGCAAACTCCGTAGCTTGCTAGCTTGTTTGCCCTGGCTTTCGGAGACTCTTATTTTGTTAGCGCAGGCGCGATGTAGCGGCGCTTTTATTGTGAAGAAAGGAACTGTGCGATCAGTCTTCAGGCTTTTGACGGGAAGTACGGTTGAAATAAAAAGTGTCTTTTTTCCTTTACACTTTTGAATGATTGATTGAAACTTTTATTAGTAGATTGCAGAGTACAGTACATATTCCGTACAATTGACCACTAAATGGTAAAACCCAAATAAGTTTTTCAACTTGTTTAAGTCGGGTCATGTGACCGCCTGGCTCTGTTTGATTGGTCCAACGTCACCAGTGACTGCATGTGATTGGTGAAACGCAGGCATGCGTAGATTCTACTTTGAAGCTCTGTCATTAACCAAAACAAACATTAATATATCGATTAAAAAAAGTAGCGAGTAGCGAGCTGAATGTAGATAAATGGAACGGAGTAAAAGTAGCGTTTGTTCTCTATAAATATACTCAAGTAAAATAAAAAGTATGTTGCATAAAAACTACTCGTAGAAGTACAATTTATCCCAAAAGTTACTCAAGTAAATGTAACGGAATAAATGTAGCGCGTTACTACCCACCTCTGGTTCCCATATGACATTTTGACAAGAAAAATGCATTTGTATTCAAATATTGGCGTGTTTTCTCTAGCATATTTAATTCATGCAGGCAAATAACAACCTGTGATTAATCATGATTAATCACAGATATAGAGTGTGATTAATCACATTAAAAAATAACTACTACTAATATGTTTAAATGTGTGTGTATATATATATATATATATGTATATATATATATATGTATATATATATATATATATATATATATATATATATATATATATATATATATATATATATACACATGTATATGTACATTTATGTATATATATATATAAGTACAACAATAACTACTCGACAGCTCTAATATATATATATATATATATCTATATATATATATATATATATATATATATATATATATATATATATATATTTGTATGTGTATGTACATATATATATGTACAATCTCACACATATATATATATATTTATATATATACAGTATATATATATATATATATATATATATATATATATATATTTGTATGTATATGTACATATATATATATATATGTACATATATATATATATATATATATATATATATATATATATATATATATATATATATATATATATATATATATATATATACATATATATTTGTATGTATATGTACATATATATGTACACACATATATATATATATATATATATATATATATATTATATAGATACACACAGTTATACATGTATATATATATATATATATATATATATATATATATATATACACACAGTTATACATGTATATATATATATATATATATATATATATATATATATATATATATATATATATATATATATATATATGTGGAAATATATATATATATATATATGTGGAAAATGGGACAATCGGTTGAAAATAGATGGAGTACACACACACACACACATATATATATATATATATATATATACATATATATTTATATATATATATATATATATATATATATATATATATATATATATATATATATATATATATATATATATATACATACAGTGTTTGCTGGAATACAATGAGAAATACCAGTATAAATAATAAAAAAGGAATTTCAAATAATCTGAAAATATAGCACGACAATAAAAAAAAACTGTACGATAAAACAGACCAAGTTATTTCCATAGAAAAACAAACAAACTATGATCATATTTATTATTATTCCCTTGCGCTCTTGGTAAGAGAAATCTGTCCATCGATGCCACTTGTAGTTTGTTTTTGCTTACTGTGATGTCGTAAAAGCAAATTACCTTTTTAACGAACCTTGTTACTGCGCATAATTGCATTCCAGTCAGTGGTATTGATTCTTTAGTTTTGATGTGTGGCTGATGCCCAATGGGGTTACGCCGTGGTAACCATGACTTTTTACCTAATATTACTGTTGTAGTACGGTTTGTATTGTAACTGCAAATACTGTACATCAACTCCCTCACCTCATCTCCACGCCATGGGCGTGTGGAGATCCAGCAGTGGTTTGATGTGATGTAAAACTGAGTTTAACAGGAAGCTACTCAGGCATCAACAGCAGAAAGGCTTGTATATGTAAATCAGGACATTCTGCCTGCTGATGTGTGAGTTTATGACGGTACACAGCACACGGGATAAAATGTCAACAGGGAGATTTAGGTAGTCACACACCCATCATTCTGACTTTGAAGCGCCATGCATGCTCCTACAGTTTGTATTGTAGGCCGCGACCTGAGTAATTGATCTGCTTGCCTTCTTTTTTTACATTAAAAGGAATTTTTCCAATCGTCATGTTTTTCTCCTGCACACATGAACATACGGTAAGACGCAGCACTTTTTTTTTTTGCGAAAGAACAGCTGCACTTCTTTGGTTTATCTCTCTCTTTATCTCCACTTGTCAAATCCATCATAATCAATTCATCATCTTTAACTGTAATTTGAATTTCCCTACTGGAAGGTAAGAATAAAAGGGAAATCCAATCTCATTATATTCCAGACCCTGTCGTTCCCGCTGCTTATGATGGATCATCATAGTTATATAAAAGAAAAGAAAGAAAAAAAAGCATGCACTGCATTTGTAGGAAAATGATTTCATCCTTGGGAGGGAAATAACACATTGTTTAAATTTATAATTCCTCAAACTATTCAAACACAATTTTTTTCAGTATTTGTGTAACAATATACTAAAATGTGGGGGAAAACTGTTATTAAAGTCCTTAACTTTGCTATGATATATTTCAGATACAGTACCTCGCTTTATATTGTATTTGTTGGTGGAATGTTCTTAGAAATATTTAAGTAAATGAGTTAATTAAATTGAACTTACAATAGTGATAGTAATAATAATCATCATCATACTACTACTACTACTACTAATAATAATAATAATAATAATAATAATAATAATAATAATAATAATAATTTTAACAGTAGTAGTAGTATAGTTTCTTATTAAGAGAGTAAAACATTTGTAAGCGATTAAACAAAGCCATTTTATATCAATAAATACATGTATATTCACACAATTTTGATACATTTTAAATTACTATTTTTTAACCATGAAAGTAAAATGTGTATGTTTTTAAATGAAGTATTAGACAACATTTAATCTAAACATAAGATTAAGTTTTCTTAATATAAAATACAATAATTGATTAAATAATATACACTTAAAAAGTTAAATTAAACAAAGGAAAAAAAAAGTAATTTATTTTATTATGTTTCGATACACTGAATATGATTAGTAGTATTATTTTAATAATATAAAAGTGTTCACATTAGCAAACAAATTAATGAATTACAGTGAAATTAAACTTGCAATCACAATCCAAAACAGTAACAAAACAATGATCCAGGTTCGACTAATGCGTGAGGCTGGCTTATAAAGCCTTCTGGTTAGAGATCAGAAGCAGGTGAGCCGAATGGCGCTCTGGAGCAGGACGACAACACAGGATGTAGAACAGGAAGTAAACACAGAAGATTGGAAAACCAATATACATTAAGTTAAATACTTCAACATTATTTTACTATTATATTAATGTTTTAATACATTGAACGGAATAACACTATTTCAGTAATAATACAACATTGGGTTTCATTAATTAAAACAAATATATATATGCTCACAATTTCAATGTGTTTTATTGTTTTAATCATAAATAGGGACTCAATGTCACTTTGGGACAGAGGACCCTATTGTTATATTGACTGTTTTTCATCATTCATCAGAGCATTAGGTTGTTAACTAAAAATAATGAATACAGTATAAATCAACATTTAAGCATATTTGTAACTTTTCTTTATCATTCAGAAAAATATAAACAAATGTGAACAGGAAAAAGGCATAAAAGGCTTTATGCCTTTATACTTATTTTTTTCGTAAGTGTTACGTTTTGTGTTGTTCTCAAATTTCAAGATGCAGGGACAGCAGGCACTGCGCAGGTAAACATATATTCCTTCAGTGATGTCCAGAGGTGGGTAGTAACGCGCTACATTTACTCCGTTACATCTACTTGAGTAACTTTTGGGATAAATTGTACTTCTAAGAGTAGTTTTTATGCAACATACATTTACTTTTACTTGAGTATATTTATAGAGAAGAAACGCAACTTTTACTCCGCTCCATTTATCTGCAATCGGGTCGCTACTCGCTACTTTTTTTAATCGATCTGTTAATGCACGTTTTGTTTGTTTTGATTTTGTCAGACACGCATTCAAAGTAGGAACTACGCATGCTTGCGTTTCACCAATCACATGCAGTCACTTGTGACGCTGGACCAATCAAATAGAGCCAGGTGGTCACGTGACCGTCACACGTAGAGCCCGACATGTTGAAAAACGTATTGGGGTGTTACCATTTAGTGGTCAACTGTACGGAATCTGTACTGTACTGTGCAATCTACTAATAAAAGTTTCAATCAATCAACCAATCAATCAAAAGTGTAAAGGAAAAAGGACAATTTTTATTTCAACCGTACTTCCCGTCAAAAGCCTAAAGACTGATCGCACAGTTCCTTTCTTCACAATAAAAGTGCCGCTCCATCGCGCCTGCGCTAACAAAATAAGAGTCTCCGAAAGCCAGAGCAAACAAGGTAGCAAACTACGGAGTTTGCCGCCAATGTATTTCTTGTAAAGTGTATAAAAACGAATGTGGAAGCTGGACAAATAAGATGCCAAAAACCAACGACTTTCATGATGTATTAGACAGGAAGGAGGAACTTTTTTTCTCCTCCATTTGAAAACCGGGACTTTATCAGCACTACTGTCTGATTCCAATCAATGCAAGTCATCAGAATCAGGTAATACACCAACTTATATTTTTGTCTTCATTAAAGATAGGAATCTATATGTTAAACATTCATGTATATTCATTAAAACACCTTTAACATGTGAACAAAAACGGCAAAATAAATAAATGTAAATTATATACTGTATATATAAAGGTATGTATTTATATATATGATATGTGTGTATGTATATGTATATATATATATATATATATGTATATATATATATATATATATATATGTATACATATATATATATATATATATATATATATATATATATATATATATATACATATATATATACATATATATATATATATATATATATGTATATATATATATATATATATATATATATATATATATATATATATATATATATATATATATATATATATATATGATATGTGTGTATGTATATATGAGGTAGATCACCTCGACTTGGTCATTTATTAAGTAATTGATTAACGTTGAAAAACGTATTGGGGTGTTACCATTTAGTGGTCAATTGTACGGAATATGTACTGTACTGTGCAATCTACTAATGCAAGTTTCAATCAATCAATCAATCAATCAATCAATGCCTTCTGAGCCTATGGAGCTGTTAAGTTATTGTGGCTCAATGTGCCTTAATTTTTATTTTTATTTTAATGTACTGTTATTTAATATGTATTATTGTTTTAGTTGCTTAAGAGATATTCCTGGCTCTGAATTTGGTCGTTGCTATTTTTTATGTTTTTGTGCATTATTTGTTGCCGTAATCATTAAACAAACAGGTTACTCATCAGTTACTCAGTACTTGAGTAGTTTTTTCACAACATACTTTTTACTTTTACTCAAGTAAATATTTGGGTGACTACTTCTTACTTTTACTTGAGTAATAAATCTCTAAAGTAACAGTACTCTTACTTGAGTACAAATTCTGGCTACTCTACCCACCTCTGGTGATGTCCGACTTCATTTATGTCACCACGTGACCATTGCTGGAGAAATACTATACAGGAACACGTTTTCGCCCTACTAGGCATGGAATCACCTCAACAGTATACAAAACGGGTTATTTTCTGGCGCATTTAAAAATCAATTAAAATGCATCAGCAATTAAACATATCTTATGTGGTACTGTCAAAATTAAAATGTCTAAAAAAAACACAATACAATTCGTAGGACCTATTCGACGTCGTATAAGCCAGTGGTACTCCTCGTCGTTAGCTTTTCCGAGTGGAAATGGCGGTCATTTCCCCATTTCAGTGTCAGAACAGCTGAGTTCGCTTCCGGGGTAGGCCGACATCGTCTCTCACAAGATGTAGAGTCTCTTTAAATATCCTTCTTGAAAATGGCCTTGCAAATATATATCTGCCATCTAATCAACGTTTTGTTCTCCTTCTCTGCTATGCTGGTCTGGCTATGCCGCAACATTTCCTGTTGAACTGAAACTTGTGAATGGATACTCACTTTGGAATGACCAAAAGTGAGTATCCAATCACATTCTTGTTAACATCAGGCTACTTAGATAGGCTACTGTCAACAATCTGATTGGCTATCGCAACTGTCTCTCAACTCTATGTGTTCTCAATTTCATCCGCTAATAGCTCCGGTGAATAGCCAATAACAGGACGCGTAAATGTCACGTTCAACCTTAGGCCACCTAGAAGGACTTACTGACAACAACTCGTGATCTGATTGGCTATCGCAACTGTCGATCACCTGTATGTCTCCCATCATTTAGAGTGATACAAACTAAAACTAAAAACAACAGCACTGGAAGGATTATAATATGACAGGAAGAGAATATGAATACTTTTAGATATTTAGGGAAAGTAAATAAAAAAAATATTTTATATTGAACTATTATTATGATTTCTTGTTATCCTCTAAAGGCCTTAGTGGCCACATGCATGGACAGCACATTTTAGCTCTTATTTCCAAAATTGTGTACACCACTGAATCGGGGTTGATATGCCGCTTTTGTAGACACTTATAGTACTATATAGTGGTGTCAGAAGAGTATAACATACAATGGAATTTGGAGAAAAAAAAGTGTAAAAATAAAAATTAGCATGTCACTACACACAAAGTACACATTTGTGTACTTATGGACTAAGTACATCATATCAGAAGATGACTTTTAGTTTTTATTCTAATTAGGGTCCAATAAGCCCGAATAGCAAAGCGAAAAAAAACAAAAAAAAACATGTAAACAAACAGGTTGGGCCTTAAGAGGTTAAGTTAGGCCAGTAGAGCGTATTTGTGCCAGGCCCTGACGGCACACCACTGTATATATTTAATGTAAAAAAAACAAAGATGTGCAGCTGGGAAATGCACAAAAAAGAATACGGAAAGCTATGCAGCAAAAACCAAATGATCCACTTAAATAGCATCCTGATTAAAAACCAGGAACAGGTGTGTCCTGATTCCCAATTAGGGGCAGGTGAAGAAGCCAGCACCCAGACAGGAGAAATGGTGGCAATAGGAGGTTGTTAGTTAGTTTTTGAAGTAGTTACCTTTGACCTGATGAAATGTTTTTTTTTCCTGGCTGAAAGGACACAAAAGTCCCCAAGTCATCGCTGTTTTGGGTGGACTGACGCAACCTGATATAGTACCAGGTTGCCTAATAATAATGAAATCTTAGGGTGAAGCTAAAGGAAGGAATTGGGTACAGATCAAGGCAGAGAAACTTCATGTGACCGACAAGCTGCACAGTAAGTACTGAATGATTTATTTCTTTGAGGGATGTTGACTTCAACTGTTGTTTTATTGAGCTGAACAGTCGGGTGTATTGATCAGGGTCCTCTTTGAACTGTGCTTCAAACGAGATCCTGTTGGACATTTCTTAGTTGGATCGTGTGACGACTTCACAATGTGATTACATGTGTGTTTTATTTTTTTTTTATCAATCCCTTTGTATTCATGAGGGTATGACAAAGCCGTTTTTCATCCATTTAAATGACAAAATAAAATAAATGAAGAGCGGAACTCACTTGTATTGAAGTAGTTGCCTTTAGGTCCTTTTTAGTATGTGGGTATTTCCCAGAGTTGGGTACAAACAGAGTGGCCAAATAAACAATAGACGCCATGACTGTTACCAAGGATGTGAACGACTGTGCGCTTATGCGTGCGATTGCCGTCATTTCGAAGTTAGTTTTTCTGACGAAATGAACCAAAATAATGTCTATATATAGTTCTAAACATACCTCTATCTATCTAAAGTTTGATCATATTACGCCTATACTGGCTCACCTGCACTGGCTTCCTGTGCACTTAAGATGTGACTTTGAGGTTCTACTACTCACGTATAAAATACTACACGGTCAAGCTCCAGCCTATTTTGCCGATTGTATTGTACCATATGTCCCGGCAAGAAATCTGCGTTCGAAGGACTCCGGCTTATTTGTGATTCCCAGAGCCCAAAACAAGCCTGTGGGCTATAAAGCGTTTTCCGTTCGGGCTCCAGTACTCTGGAATGCCCTCCAGTTCGAGATGCTACCTCAGTAGAAGCATTTAAGTCTCACCTTAAAACTCATTTGTATACTCTAGCCCAGGGGTCGGGAACCTTTTTGGCTGAGAGAGCCAAGAAAGCCAAATATCTTTAAATGTATTTCTGTAAGAGCCATATAATATATATTTTTTTACACTGAACACAACTAAACGCATGCATTTTTAGAGTATAATAGGTCTCTTATTCTTTGGAATAACATTGTTATTCTGAAGCTAAATGTGGAAGGGGCGTGGCCTGCAGGCCTGCAGTGAACCAGGGTGTGCCAGGACCTTCCTCGAAATCAGCAACAGGTGCGTAGAAGGCCCACCTGGGCTTTGATATCAAATCACCTGTCGCAGCAGCCAGGAGGAGAGACAGGGTTGGAACTGGAGCCAGAGTGCGAGCGAGAACGAAAGACAAAAAGACAATTACTGTAAATCAACTGAGAGACTTATTGAAAAATAAAAAAATATTATAACCCTGAAACAGGCTCTCATGTCGGTGCTTGATGGTCTGAAGAACACCCAGGAGGGCAAGCCCCACACTAACCAATAATAAATAAATTACTTCTTCCTATTAACACAACTTCTTGAACACAGCATGAGAATGTTTCATATTTTGAACGTAATTTTTAGGACTGTGATTACAAGACGAATTATTCATTACTTATCGTGTCAAGCAATGTCAGCTCAGATTTATCCGAGAGCCAGATGCAGTCATCAAAAGAGCCACATCTGGCTCGCAAGCCATAGGTTCCCTACCCCTGCTCTAGCCTTTAAATAGACCCCCTTTTTAGACCAGTTGATCTGCTGTTTCTTTTCTTTTTCTCCTCTGTCCCACTGGAGGGGGTGCGGTCCGGTGGCCATGGATGAGGTGCAGGCTGTCCTGAGTCGGGACCCAGGATGGACCGCTCGTCCAGAGCCAGGACCCAGGACAAACCGCTCGCCTGTGTATCGGCTGGGACATCTCTGCGCTACTGATCAGCCTCCGCTTGGGATGGTTTCCTTCTGGCTCCACTGTGGACGGGACTCTCTCTGCTGTGTTGGATCCACTTTGGATTGGACTCTCACGGTTGAGTTGGATCCACTATGGATTGAACTTTCACAGTATCATGTTAGACCCGCTCGACATCCATTGCTTTCGGTGCCCCTAGAGAGAGGGGGGGGGGTTGTAAGTGTATCTTACCTTTCTGTATTTGTAACTGACGCAGCAATAACACCCACAAATGCTGGTTTACTCTAATAAAAATGCCATATTTGTTATAAATACAGTTTAAAAAAATAAATAAAATAAAAAGGCTGACTTCTGCTGGAGAGACATGTGTCTGCTAGCTCTAGCGCCCCCATTTCTCACAGTGTGGCGAGTCAGATTACTGCTGAGGCATTGAACAATATATCGCCCCTTACTTTGAGGCAGAGGTAGTTGCTGCCTCATGGGCTGCCTTTTCCCCGTGGCATCAAGCACGCGCCCCCTCTCACGCACACTCAATACACTTTGTGTGTAGCAGTGGAGGCACCACCTGTGTCTGCCTCACTTCTGGTCTGCTGCGTTACTTTGATCAGGAAACACAGAATTTCCGCAATTTTGACCATGAAAATTATCCAAATATAAATTTCTATGTATAGACCATAGGTCTATACATAGAAAGCATAAACCAAAAGAGAAATATTCAAACTTATTTTATTGCTCTGTTTTTTTAATATCTCATAGTTAAGCCTTTTACCCTCCTGGTGACAAGGTGACAGCACGTCACTGGTTAAACTATTTTTTTACCAACTGAAAAACACTTTATTGGCGAGGCCTATGGTACTCTGTATTGTTGATAGATGCTCTTCTATATTTATCTTACACAAGGTTTTATCTTTCTTTGTGTGAATATATGATCTTGTTTTACGTGTTAATAGATTGTGTACTGAATGATGTTTATATATATTTTGACTATAAGTGTATTTCCCAAGAACATTTCATGTCTAAATGATGATAATTCCCAATTTGTTAGAATATATTACTCAAATGTTCAAAATATTTCTGTGACAACACAAGTAGAAATATGACTCTGCAGAAGTCCAGACCATTATAAAAGCTTTTGTGTTATAAAAAAGTATGTTTTTGAGACCAATATTGATTTCAGAGAGTATTACTTATATTTTTACATGAATTATAGGAAATACACAGTGTGTAAAAGAGAGGAAAGTTGGAAAGCAACAAACTTGTTGGTGTCTTCACGCTCCTTGAACATGAGCTGTGTTTTCCAGGTTTTAGACAACAAACACCACCCTTTTGTTTACTGTGCTCACAAGCCTGTGACACCTGTGACAATGGCACTGTATCCATTGCAGACAGGCAGCTCGGACACAAAGTGAGTTGAAAGGGAATTAACAGTAGTCTGAGTGTGTTGTAGCTGAGAGAGGCGCCAGCGCCCCCCGCGACCTCGAAAGGGAATAAGCGGTAGAAAATGGATGGATGGATGGAGTGTGTTGGTTAGTTTTTGACTGTTAATAGTATAGAGGTGTCATTTAAAACATGTAATTTGGTTTTCAAATTTACTTTGGGAGTTAGGGTTGACTAAATTGTGATAGCTAGGATGGAGCCTCACGTTATTGGTAAACAAATTGGACTAGTGTTGTTACAGTTGTGACTAGAGATGTCCGGTAATGGCTTTTTTGCAGATATCCGATATTGTCCAACTCTTATTTACTGATTCCGATATCAACCGATACCGATATATACAGTCGTGGAATTAACACATTATTATGCTTAATTTTGTTGTGATGCCCCGCTGGATGCATTAAACAATGTAGCAAGGTTTTCCAAAATAAGTCAACTCAATTTATGGAAAAAAATGCCAACACGGCATTGACACATTTATTATTGAAGTCACAAAGTGCAATATTTTTTTTAACATGCCTCAAAACAGCAGCTTGGAATTTGGGACATGTTCTCCCTGAGAGAGCATAAGGAGGTTGTAGTGTTTGTGTGTGTGTGTGTGTGGGGGGGGGGGGGGGGGTAACGGGGTGTATTTTGTATGGGTTCTGGGTATTTTTATGTTGTTCTACGGTGCGGATGTTCTTCCATAATGTGTTTGTCATTCTTGTTTATGTGGGTTCACAGTGTGGCGCATATTTGTAACAGTGTTAAAGTTGTTTATACAGCCACCCTCAGTGTGACCTGTATGGGTGTTGATCACTTGTGTGTGTGTGAAAAGCTGTAGATCAGGGGTGCTCACACTTTTTCTGCAGGCGAGCTACTTTTCAATTGACCAAGTCGAGGAGATCTACCTCATTCATATTTATAATTTATATTTATTTATTTATGAAAAAGACATTTTTGTTAACAAGTTAATGGTGTTTAATGATAATACAGGCATGTTTAACACATATCGATTCCTTTAATGAAGACAATAATTTAAGTTGGTGTATTACCTGATTCTGATGACTTGCATTGATTGGAATCAGACAGTGGTTCTGATAATGTCCGCATTTTCAAATGGAGGAGAAAAAAAGTTCTCCTTTCTGTCCAATACCACATGAACGTAGTTGGATTTGGCATTTCATTTGTCCAACTTGCATACTCCTTTTTAAACACTTTGTTATGAGGGTAGCATATGTGTATGTGGCCCTTTAATGTGTGGCAGCAGGTGAGTGACGTTAATGAGTGTGTGGGCGAGAGAGGAGAGGAAGCGGTCGCTGAGGGCGGGGACAAATACATTGGCATCAAACTCCGTAGCTTGCTAGTTTGTGCAGGCTAGCTTTCTGAGACTATTATTTTGTTAGCACAGGCAGGATGAAGCAGGTCTTTTATGGTGAAGACAGGAACTGTGCAGTCGGTCTTTAGAGTTTTGACAGCAAGAGTCTGTTGAAATAAAAAGTGTTTCTCTGGTCCTGTCAGTGATTTTTTTCTTAATAATGAGCTCGCAGCAGCCAGCGTCATCTCACAAGATCCTCGGGTGCCGAGAATGTCAAACAACTGACGAAAGTGAAGTCTTGGTGAAGATGGATGATTGCTCATTTTTATGTCTATTTTTTTAATGCCTGGCTTGCGATCGACTGACACACCCTCCGCGATCGACCGGTAGCTCGCGATCGACATAATGCCCTCCCCTGCTGTAGATATTATGCGATTGGGCCGGCATGCAAAGGCAGTGTCTTTAAGTTTATTGGCGCCCTGTACTTCTCCCTACGTCCGTGTACCACTCCGTACAGCAGCGTTTTAAAAAGTCATACATTTTACTTTTTGAAACCGATATCGATAATTTACGATATTACATTTTAAAGCATTTATCGGCCAATAATACCCAAGATGAATGGAAATGTCACTGTCCTGACTGAGGTAAGGGCAATTGTAAGTGTTAGCCAAAAAGGAGTCTGGAGTAAGTTTAGCCAATATATTTTTAGGCTGTTGTTGCTACAATGTAAGCCAGGGGTCACCAACGCAGTGCCCGCGGGCACCAGGTAGCCCGTACGGACCAGATGAGTCGCCCGCTGGCCTGTTCTAAAAATAGCTCAAATAGCAGCACTTACCAGTGAGCTGCCTCTATTTTTTAAATTGTATTTATTTACTAGCAAGCTGGTCTCGCTTTGCTCCACATGTTAAATTCTAAGAGAGGCAACACTCAAACAGAATTTGAAAATCCAAGAAAATAATTTAAAGACTTGGTCTTCTCTTGTTTAAATAAGTTTATTTATTTTTTCACTTTGCTTCTTATAACTTTTAGAAATACAATTTTAGATAAAAAATACAACCTCAAAATAATTTTAGGATTTTTAAACACATATCCCTTTTTACCTTTTAAATTCCTTCCTCTTCTTTCCTGACAATTTAAATCAATGTTCAAGTATTTTTTATTTTTATTTTGTAGAGAATAATAAATACATTTTAATTTCATTCTTAATTTTAGCTTCTGTTTTTTTGACGACGAATATTTGTTAAATATTTCTTCAAACTTATTATGTTTAAAATTCAAAAAGAATATTCTGGCAAATCTAGAAAATCTGTAGAATCAAATTTAAATCTTATTTCAAAGTCTTCAAATTTCTTTTAAAATTTTTGTTTTGGAAAATCTAGAAGAAATAATGGTTTGTCTTTGTTAGAAATTAAGCTTGGTCCAATTTGTTATATATTCTAACAAAGTGCAGATTAAATTTTAACCTATTTAAAACGTGTCATCAAAAATATGTATTTATTGTAAGAAATCATTAAGATGATCAGTGTTTCAACAAAGATAAATATCATTAATTATTAGTAATAACATAGAGTTAGAGGTAAATTGAGCAAATTGGATATTTCTGGCACTTTATTTAAGTGTGTATCAAACTGGTAGCCCTTCGCATTAATCAGTACCCAAGAAGTAGCTCTTGGTTTCAAAAAGGTTGGTGACCCCAAATGTAAGCCATGGTTATTGTTTTTATGAGGCTCTGACTCCTGTATTTGTAAGCCAAGACAGAGGGTAGCCTAATGTCATCGTTTGTGAAGATAGAATAAAGGGGTTATTGTTAGCGGCCCTGCGATGAAGTGGTGACTTGTCCAGGGTGTACCCCGCCTTCCGCCCGATTGTAACTGAGATAGGCGCCAGTGCCCCCCGCGACCCCAAAAGGGGATAAGCGGTAGAAAATGGATGGATGGATGGGTTATTGTTAGCCAAGATGGACGCTTGGGTATTTGCAAGCCGAGAATATTTGTTTGTGTAGATGGTGTGAGGTAAATACGAGTCTCAGATTATTAATTAAAATAATGGAAGCTAAAGTATTACTAGCTAAACTAGAGGTTGGATGTTTTTGTAAGCTAATATACATGGCTGTTGTCTTTCTTTGTCAAGAAGGAGGGTAGAGTAAGTGTCAGCCAAGACGAAGGCAAGAGAAATTGGCAGCAATGCTGGAGCTTCTGATTGCAATCTAAGAAAATTAACATTTTAAGACACCAGTTGCAACAAGACCTATTCCGCACACACAATTCAAGTGGCGCCATGAATATTCAAGACAATTATCAGTGCTATCAGGCACTTAAGAGGTGTAATTATCAGCTGGAATGCAACAGCTTGTGTCATCAGCAACGTAGTCAAGCAAGATTGACAAATATATATATATATATATATATATATATATATATATATATATATATATATATATATATATATATATATATATATATATATATATCTGCTTGTATTTGCTTTTGACTAAATATGGAGGTGCATGTTTTTCAGCTCACGTTGATGCTTACTAAATTATTTGTTAAGCAGGGTTTCCCTAACCTGACTCTTGCCAGATCCTTGTAGTTTGCTGAGCTCCACACAGGGATCTGGGATCGAGGGCAATGCAAACTCTTTCAAGATAGCAAAAACCAATCGGGATCGCCGGTCGGGATTTCATAGATGTGACGCAGCGCCGTAACGACTGTTTGATCCGAACAGCAATGGTGGTACGCAGCGAGCAGTCGTTTGCTGGCATTGATTCTGCTATTGCAACTGTTTTGTCGAATCTATCAAATATTTAATATAATAGAATATATTTAATATAACTTTTCGTTGGCTCTGTGATGAGGCGGCAACTTGTCCAGGGTGTACCCCTCCTACCGCCCGAATGCAGCTGAGATGGGCTCCAGAACCCCCTGAAAGCCCAAAAGGGACAAGCGGTAGAAAATAGACGGATGGAATATACAAACCACGTTTCCATATGAGTTGGGAAATTGTGTTAGATGTAAATATAAACGGAATACATTGATTTGCAAATCA
The DNA here is from genome assembly GCF_033978795.1 of Nerophis ophidion. Taxonomy (NCBI): domain Eukaryota; kingdom Metazoa; phylum Chordata; class Actinopteri; order Syngnathiformes; family Syngnathidae; genus Nerophis; species Nerophis ophidion. The sequence continues at coordinate 67,048,611 of NC_084613.1, read as the reverse complement.
TTTTCAACCCACATTCAGTTGAATATGCTACAAAGACAACATATTTGATGTTCAAACTGATAAAAAAAAAATGTTTTCCAAATAATTATTAACTCCAGAATTTAATGCCTGCAACACGTGACAAAGAAGTTGGGAAAGGACATCCCACAGGTGTGCAGAATAATTGGGAACAGGTGGGTGCCATGATTGGGTATAAAAGCAGCTTCCATGAAATTATAAGTAATTAACAAACAAGGATAGGGTGAGGGTCACCACTTTGTAAGCAAATTGTTGAACAGTTTTAGAACAACATTTCTCAACGAGCTATTGCAAGGAATTTAGGGAATTTACCATCTACGGTCCGTAAAATCATCAAAAAGTTCAGAGAATCTGGAGAAATCACTGCACATAAGCGATGATATTATGGACTTTTGATTCCTCAGGCGGTACTGCATTAAAAGCCGACATCAGCGTGTAAAGGATATCACCTCATGGGCTCAGGAACACTTCAGAAAACCACTGTCAGTAACTACAGTTGGTCGCTATATCTGTAAGTGCAAGTTAAAAATCTACTATGCAAAGCCAAACCCATTTATCAACATTATCCTGAAACGCCCCCGGCTTCCCTGGGCCCGAGCTCACCTAAGATGCACTGATGCAAAGTGGAAATGTGTTCTGTGGTCTGACAAGTCCACATTTCAAATTATATTTGGAAACAGTGGACATGGTGTCCTCCAGAACAAAGAGGAAAATAACCATTCGGATTGTTATAGCCGCAAAGTTGAAAAGCCAGCATATGTGATGGTATGGTGGTGTATTAGTGCCCAAGGCATGGGTAACTTATACATCTCTGAAGGCACCATTAATGCTGAAAGGACCATACAGGTTTTGGTACAGCATATGTTTTCATCCAAGCAACGTTATCCTGAAGTCTTACAATAGCGTGGCTTGGTAAAAAAAGATTGCGGGTACTTTCCTGGCCCACCTGCAGTCCAGATCTGTCTCCCATCGGAAATGTGTGGCGCATTATGAAGTGTAAAATACGACAGCGAAGACCCCGGACTGTTGAACAACTTAAGCTCTACAAAAAACAAGAATGGGAAAAAATTCCACATTCAAAGCTTAAAAAATTAGTTTCCTCAGTTCCCAAACGTTTATTGAGTGTTGTTAACAGAAAAGGTGATGTAACACAGTGGTGAACATGTCCTTTCGCAACTACTTTGGCACGTGATACAGCCATGAAATTCTAAGTTAATTGTGTTATTTGCAAAAAAAAATTAAGTTTACGAGTTTAAACATCAAATATTTTGTCTTTGTAGTGCATTCAATTGAATGTGGGTTGAAAAGGATTTGCAAATCAATGTGTTCCGTTTATATTGACATCTAACACAATTTCCCAACTCATATGGAAACGGGGGTTGTATAACTTTTCCCTCCGTTGTTATCAGACATATGTCGGCTGTTCTGTTTTGGATTCCCCAGCGTCGCTCTCATCAGCGTCACGGGTCGATTTCGATGTGAGTGGTTGAAGTAGCACGCCATTGTCATAATGGACAAGTGGTTTATCCAATCACATACAATGATCTTTTTTACAAGGCCCCGCCTTCTGAAATCCATCTTCTATTGAGAAGTCCCAGATCCTTGTGTGTTTAGGGCACGTCCAGCTGGTAGGAGGCCACGGGGAAGACCCAGGAACCGTTGGAAAGACTATGTCTCCCGGCTGGCCTGGGAACGCCTCGGGATCCCCCGGGAAGAGCTAGACGAAGTGGCTGGAGATAGGGAAGTCTGGGCTTCCCTGCTTAGGCTGCTGCCCCCGCGACCCGACCTCGGATAAGCGGAAGATGATGGATGGATGGATGGATGGAATCTGGCGTGTTTAGAGAACTTGCCCAGCTGTTCGTTTCGGTCACAGAAGATGAGGACTTTGATTGATTGATTATCTGATTGATTGAAACTTTTATTAGTAGATTGCACAGTACAGTACATATTCCGTACAATTGACCACTAAATGGTAACACCCGAATGCGTTTTTCAACTTCTTTAAGTCGGGGTCCACGTTAATCAATTCTTGATGGATTTGTGGATGAGGATTGATCAAAAAAATAATGTGAACACATTGATAAATACTTCAATAAAGTACAACCAAACTCAGCTTTGCTCCTGCTGCCTTTTGAAAACAGCATCCATGCATGCTAGCGTATGTTGTAAGCTAGCGTATGTTTTAAGATAGCGTATGTTTAACCATGCCTGCCCCCAAAAATAAGCTGCGCCTTATTTATGCGTTAAATACAGAAATAGCACCCGTAACTGACACGGCACCTTTTAATACGGTGAGCCCTATGGTCGCGAGAATACGGTCTAGTGGTTTCGATAACGGGAACAAGTTCTCAAAAATGGATTCGAATCCATGGAATCAGTTCTTTTCTTATCGAACAATCGGGAGAACCGGTTTCGAACGTAATTTATAGTTAATACCAATGAATAATAATGCCATTAATAACACAGATTTGTTTTTAAACATATGCATACCTTTTTGGAGCCTTTTTAAAGAGAATCACATCATGGCAAATTATACAATGACATCATGGTGACCCCCACCGCCACGGGTATCTAGGGGAAATTGTTCTGATTGTGAATAAAACATTTGTTACTCGATTGTCCACATTTCAAAAACGTTAACGTCCCCTGGCAGGACCTCTGACAGTACAGGCTTTTGCATCTTGACCCAAAAAGGACCCCACCGCCCCCGCTTCCATCCCCCCCTTTAGCATACTGTTGCTTGTTTTAGATCGCTTTGAGAATATGGTGGTCTTGCCTCATTGATGCTGCCAGTAAAAACAATGCAGCCACTGTTGACTATAAAGGACAAAGGCCATATTTTCCAGACAGTCTGAAAAGAACCATGACCTTATTTTTCCCCCTGCTTAAAGTAAGCATGTCTTTTAGTTGTGAAACTCTGGGGGTCCCGCACAGTGTGAGACATCACTATAAGGGAAGGCGCAATTGACAAGCAAAGGTCTGAGTCTTGTCTATGCTTGGCAACATGTCACACAGAGTTTTAGGGGCCTTGGCCTGTCTTCCAGAAGATATGACATGCCAACAGGGACTGTGCCTGTTGGGCTTGTCACACATAAATTGTTATTCCATGGCGACAAGCTGTCAACTGGAACTTTCATTGTGTTATGAAGTATCAGTTTTGGGTACTGCAGGACAACTTTTCCCATTGTTACAGAAACAAACACTGATTCTTCAAACAGGATTAAATGTTCAACATAAATATATTCACAGATAGTGATTAACATCAGTTTAGCTTTAGACTCAAAACACAGTAGAAAACATCGATATTACAGTAAATGTTCGAATAAAATAGCTGCTTTTTTATCCGTTACGGAGTGGATTGTGACTGCTAGCTAGGATGCTGTTAGCAAATGTTTGCTCATTTAGAGGCTTGAGTCGTTGCTTTCTAAGATTAAAGCCAGGGTTATTATTGGAATTTCCTTCGGGATAAGTAAATTATCTACCCAAATGAAATTAAGGATTATTAACTAAAATGAAGGCAAGTCTGAATAATTCGCGAGTTAAAATGAAGGCTGATGTCTCTGTGTTAACATGAGTAAGTAAGTAAGTAAGTCATTTCAATTGAAGTATTTATTTCAAACCTGCAGAGTACAACAACACATTTTTTTTTTTTTTACATCTTGGCAGAGATACTTGAAAAGGGGTTGGATGAAGCAGATGCTTATAATATACCAACTCCTCTCTGTCATGTCTTGTGATCATGTTTTGTTTTGTTATGTTCTGTTACTCCAAGAGCCCATTAGTTCCTGTTTGTGACACCTGAGTTTGTTTTGGTTGCCATGGTTACTTATTGTGTTCACCTGTCTCTGATCAGTGCCCGCCCGCTCACCTGCTTCCCGAGCACTAATCAGAAGCAGCATTTAAGCTTGTCTTTGCCAGTCAGTCAGGCTGGCCTCATCACTCTGTTTCATGATTAGTTCACGCTGCTTGTTTCATGCAATATCATAGTCCATGCTGCACTGCTCACGTCACCCCAAGTAGTTTTTTGTTTATTAATGCCACCGTTAGTGTCTTTTGTTTCATGCCCATTGTTTACATCCAAGTGCTAGTTTTTTCATCCCAAAGTTCAAGCTGCTCCTTCATGCCATAGATCCATGCTCGTTTTCCTCTCAAGTACTTTAATTTTCGGATTATAAGTTGCAGTTTTTTTTATTGTTTGGCCAGGGGGTGGGACTTATACTCAGGAGCGACTTATGTGTATAATTATTAACACATTACCTTAAAATATCATATAATATTATTTAGCTCATTCACGTAAGAGACTATACGTATAATATTTCATCAGATTTAGAAATTAGGAGTGACACATTGTTTGGTGAACGTATAGCATGTTCTATATGTTATAGTTATTTGAATGACTCTTACCATAATATGTTACGTTAACATACCAGGCACCTTCTCAGTTGGTTATTTATGCCTCATATAACGTACACTTATTCAGCTTTTTGTTCACTATATTTTATGTATTTTAAATTGCCTTTCAAATGTCTATTCTCGGTGTTGGATTTCCCCAAAAATGCGACTTACTTCACTGCGACTTATATATGTTTTTTTCGTTATTTATTATGCATTTTCGGCAGGTGCGACTTATACTCTGGAGCGACTTATACTCTGAAAAATAACGGTAAGTTTTGTCTGTTGTCCATAGTTTTGTCTAAGTTGTGTTTCCGCTTTGTGCGCGCCTTTTGTTTAGACTTTTTGTAGCTTCAGAACGACCCCCCCCCCCCACCTTGACACTCTCGCTCATTCCACATTTAACAAACAATATAATACAAGAACAAATACCATACAAGAAAAACTCCTGTACACTAACAACACAATAGTACCACTGTTAGTATGAGACAAGACAAGACGAGACAAAACAAACACACACACATACACACACTAACACGGGCCCAAACACTCTCAGACCTTACACCTCTCTCCCATTGCTCTGTGCTGAGGGCATCCCTCTCTTTCCTCCTCGACTTCTTCAATACTTCTTTTTTAAACAGTGTTTTAAATTGAATCATGGTAGAACACGTTTTTAACTCATCCCCTAAGTCTTTCCACAGAGTCCACGTGCTGAAATGCACATTGATTTTAAAGTTGTTCTAAATTTAGGCAAATATAATTTGTTTTTAAGACCTTTTAGGATAATTTTAGACATTTCAAGGCCTTAAAGGCCTACTGAAACCCACTACTACCGACCACGCGGTCTGATAGTTTGTATATCAATGATGAAATATTAACATTGCAACACATGCCAAAACGGCCTTTTTAGTTTACTAAATTACAATTTTAAATTTCCCGCGGATTTTGTATGGATCAGAGCGGTCAAGCGAACATGGATCCCGACCACTTGTCAACCGGCAGGTTTCGGTGAAAAAATTGTGGTAAAAAGTCTCCTCTTACCGGAGATCAGCGGAACTTCTCTCGTGCTGCTGCTGCTGTGACTAATTCCCTTCGATCAAGACACCCGTGGACACACCCCTCCGACTATCAGGTACTATTTAATCTAACACTAGCAACACAATAGAAAGATAAGGGATTTCCCAGAATTATCCTAGTAAATGTGTCTAAAAACATCTGAATCGCTGACAATTTCTATTTCTATTTATTTCTAGTCCTTCGTTATCAATATCCTCAGCCACGAATCTTTCATCCTCGCTCAAATTAATGGGGAAATTGTCGTTTTCTTGGTCCGAATAGCTCTTTTTGTCAGAGGCTCCCATTATAAACAATGTGAGGATGTGAGGAGCCCTCACACGGGTGACGTCATCCTCTGCGACTTCCGGTAAAAGCAAAGCTTTTTTATTAGCGACAAAAAGATGCAAACTTTATCGTCGATGTTCTCTACTAAATCCTTTCAGCATAAAATATGGCAATATCGCAAAATGATCAAGTGTGAAACATAGAATGGACCTGCTATACCCGTTTAAATAAGAAAATCTCATTTCAGTAGGCCTTTAAATTCAAACTATTGGATTTAAGACTTTTTAAGACCCCGCACATACCCTGAAAACTGTTTTTTGTCATTAATTGCTGAGTTAGAATAATTGCCGAACTGCATTTCTACACAAAGGCTGATACTAAATGATCCATGTAAACGGTGCCCATGAAATCCAGAACACAGGTAGCCCGCGGCTTACTTGCCACCCACTTGCTGACTGCACACGGATACCCCAGATGCCACATGGGCGCGTATGTTCATTCATCTAAAACAGCAGCTTCCTACGAGTTCCCTTTAGAAATAGTGCAGTGGCACCCAGGTGACTGGTTCAGCTTTTCACTGCACTCAGCACATCTTTATCCCACAGGCTAGAATGTACAAATAGATTTCAAATTAGAGACTTTGCTTTAATTTTCTAATGCACTGACCCGTTCTGCAGTGTAGCGTAATAGCCAGTCCCTATGTGACAATTAAAATAAATCATGTCTGAACAGAATTCGCCGTATGTATTCATGCCTCATCAGTAACTGAATTGACGGGAATGATTTATCCTGGGGAACTTAAATACCAATGCCCACACGGCAATAGGGGCCTTAGCGCCCCGGACGCGCTAGAGTTTCACACTTTTTCAGTCGACCCGTTGTGCATAATGAAATTGACGTGGCCATGATGAATGAATGGCTGTGGGAAGAAAGACAAGGCTTGCTCTGGAACACTCTGGACCTTGTCGAGAGCTGAGAGGAAGGCGTTGGAGCACTACTTATTCAGAGTTTAATTTAGTTTTCAGTTAACGTTTATTTGCTTCAGCTGTTTTACGAAACATTGACCTTTTGTACAAGTTGTTGGGCAAACTAGCAGTGGAAGCAGTCCATCCATTCCGAATTGCACTAATGTTGAATCTATTTTCTCATTGCAAAAATATAAATTGATTCAAGTGTTCCTGTTGCCATCGTAACTTGCAATAGGATTTAAACATGCCAAACTGTTTTGCAATTATAACACAACATTAACCATCGTGTCGTAAAGCAAAAAGGAAAACTACTCACCCCTTGATGACAAGTGACAGAAAGGTGTTGCTGTCAAGTAGCAGTGTTTCATAGTTAAAGGGGAACATTATCACCAAACCTACGCAAGCGTCAATATATACCTTGATGTTGCGGAAAAAAGACCATGTATTTTTTTAACAGATTTCCGAACTCTAAATGGGTGAATTTTGGCAAATTAAACGCCTTTCTGTTTATCGGTCTTTTAGCGATGACGTCAGAACGTGACGTCACCGAGGTAACACACCCGCCATATTCATTTTCACATTACAAACACTGGGTCTCAGCTCTGTTATTTTCCGTTGTTTTGACTATTTTTTGGAACCTTGGAGACATCATGCCTCGTCGGTGTGCTGTCGGAGGGACTAACAGGGAGGGATTCAAGTTGCACCACTGGCAAGAAATCTGCCGCCAGACCCCCATTGAATGTATCAAAGTGTCTTCACATTTGACCGGCAATGCTAAGACAGAGATGTATGGATAACCTGCAGATGCATTTGCAACGATAAAGTCAACGAAATCACAAAGGTGAGTTTTGTTGATGTTGTTGACTTATGTGCTAATCAGACATATTTGGTCACGGCATGACTGCCAGCTAATCGATGCTAACAGGCTATGCTAATCGATGCTAACATGCTATTTACGCTAGCTGTATGTACATTTGAAACTAAATACCCACATTTAATGCGAAACAAACACTTACCAATCGACAGATTTAAGTTGCTCAAGTGTCACAAGATGCGAAAGTCCTGATCGTTTGGTCCGCACATTTTACCGGCGATGCTAATAATGCAGCCATGCTATGGGACACTTCATTAGGTACACCCACGCTATGGCCGAATAGTATCAATAGCTATTCGCTCAATAGCTTCAATTTCTTCTTCAATTTCGTTTTTGCTATCTGCCTCCATACTCTGACCATCTGTTTCAATATATGCGTAATCTGTTGAATCGCTTAAACCGCTGAAATCCGAGTCTGAATCCGAGCTAATGTCGCTATATCTTGCTGTGGTAACCGCCATGTTGTTTGTATTGGCAGCCCTGCATGACGTCACAGGGAAATGGATAGTGGTTTCGAAGATATCGAAAATAAGGCACTTTAAAGCTTTATTTAGGGATATTCCTGGACCGGTAACATTTTGAAAAAAAATTCAAAAAATACAACAAGCCACTGGGAACTAATTTTTATTGTTTTTAACCCTTTTGAAATTGTGATAATGTTCCCCTTTAATGCTGGATTTAGTAAAGATTTGAAATACACATATGAACTTGAATTGCCATCTCGTGGAATTGTTCAAAATGTTTTGTTATCCTGGAGCATTCAAAGTCCCTTTCACTGGAACTAACTCTAGTTGCAATTACGTTTTGCCTTTTTGGCAATTAAAGTTACACAAAGGGTGTATTTGGCCTGCATTTCAGTTCCATATTGGAGCAAACGGCAAACATTTTCTCACTTCCTGAAACTTTACTTATTACGGTATAGCTCGGTTGGTAGAGCGGCCGTGCCATCAACTTGAGGGTTGCAGGTTCGATTCCCGCTTCCGCCTTCCTAGTCAATGCCGTTGTGTCCTTGGGCAAGACACTTTACCCACCTGCTCCCAGTGCCACCCACACTAGTTTAATTGTAACTTAGATATTGGTTTTCACTATGTAAAGCGCTTTGAGTCACTTGAGGAAAAAGCGCTATATAAATATAATTCACTAATTCACTACATACTTTGAATGTTACCGAACGGTCTCAAGGGCAATGCTTTAAGTCTGCACATAATTTCATACCAAATTAAAAAAGGCCAGTTTGCCAAACGTGTAAAAATACTAACTAGGAGAAAGCCATATTTTCAAGGGTAAGTGTCGATACACTGTGATACGGATGCGCGAGCGCACACACACACACACAAACCCACACACGTACACAAATACAATATTTGCAACACTTTTTTTTTCACAGACTGAACAACATATAACTTCAACTACTTCCATTTTAACAACCTCTCACCACATCAGACCATGACAACAAGGGAACATGAAGTATTAACGATAAATCAATGAATGTTAAGTGCATGTAAAAGTTCGACTCCTATCTTGTTTACTTTCCTGACGACTTCCTTAAAGTTTTGTAATCAATCAAACATATCAGTCAGCTAAGATGTGCCAAACATTGGCAGGAGTTGTGTTATGTTCAACCGTGTGTTGACTTTATTTGTTGGTTATAGATAATTCACACCATAAGTCACGACACCTCCGCTCCAAACAGGCTAACCTCCTCCAACCTTCAAGGACAAAGCTATGAACTATTGGAGACCAAGCTTTCTGCTCTGCCGTTCCCGGTCTGTGGAACGCTCTCCCTGACCAGGTGAGGGCACCACAGACTGTGGATGCTTTTAAAAAAGGCTTAAAACCCTTCTTTTAAAAAAAAGCCTTTTTATAGACATATGTATACTAGTTATAGCTATTAGGCTGTTCTAGTTTTTATTTTATTTTTATCTTTTTATTATTATTATTATTTTATATTATTTTTTTAACACACTTTAGCATTTTCAGGTTGTTGGCTCAATGTGAAGTACTTTTTCGAAATAAAATCTATTATTATCATTATTATTATTATTAGAAAAGATTGGATTGGGCCGTATAAATATATGCTGTGCTGGTCACACTTGAAACAAACTTATGGTCGTTAACTAGTGGTTCCATCAACCTCCATATGAGGGCTACAAAAAAACATTCCATTCCAAACTTATCTGCAGAAGAATCTTCTTGTTAATCTTGGGACGTCTCGTCAGCCGCATAGAAGACTTCGGCGATCTGCATTAGGCCCATAGGCCGTGGATTGGACACCACTGGGCTAAACCTTTGCAAAACACTTTCAGGGTTGGTTTTTCAGATGCTGACTGGGCATGGTCTCAAAATATTTGTAATATTGCTGTTTTGACCTGTTAGTCCAGGCAATTTGTTGCTTTAGTTCTATTGGGTGTTTTTCCTGTATTTTTGGTTCCATTTCCTGTTTTGTTTGTATTCTGTTTGCCTGGGCTTTACTCTCTTTACTCCGCGGCTTGTTTGCAATGATTGTCTCACCTGGTGTTGGAGGGCTATTACAGCCAGTCCCTCTGCTTTGTTGAATGTGAGATGATTCCAAATGTTTGCTGTTCTGAGGAACTTTCACAGATTGGAGTATTTGTTCACGGATTGGAGTATTTCTTACTTTTTGTTTTGCATTTCTCTCTTGGTAGCTCTCTTAAGTTATTTTTCTTGCACAGTATGCCTGTGCTTGCTTTATGCATACCTCTGTTACACCCTACCTCAAATGTTGCACTTTTGAGCAGTAAATACTTTTTTTTGCCTGCACACTGCCTTACATCTCCTGCGTTTTGAGATCACGACCTCTACTACAAAGACCATTCCTAACATTTGATGCTGGTTTAAGATTCATGGTAAATGTTGGTTGAATTCCAAATCTACAGCTTAGAGACGTTTGGACTTGAACTCACATGACAATTTGGACTTCGTTATTAGTTTCCTTTTTCTGTATTGTTTTCTGTGCAGCGCTTTTTATGTTTTCTACTTCCTGTTTGCCTCCACCGCTTCTTGTCTGAGCGTTGGCTCCCTCACCTGTCCTTGGTGGGCAATCAGGACGTATGTCCCTGGTTGACAATCGGGTTGCCTTTTATGCCCTGTCCTATGGACTTGGCAATCAGTATGATTTACACCTAAATGTGCATAACCATTCCCTCGCTTTATTTATGTCATTTAATACTTTTTTTTACCTGTTCAGTCTCTTCAACCTGGTGTTCCATACCAACACATTCCACTTAAACAACCCTTTTGTGAACCATAGTCTTTAATCATAAAATGGGTTGATAGCAGCATATTTTTTTATAGTTATAAAAAATAGCCCTATGTAAAAAAAAGAAAAAAAAAAAAGGCTTTGATTAGAGAAACGTGACACCCTTTGAGCTTCAAATGTCATTACAATGTTTTTGTCGCCAGCTATTAAAATAATCCAACTTGACGACGTCGTAAAAATCACTCACCCTCTTCATGACTAGGGACATCCTCATCCTCGGCTTCACCCTCATCAAGCTTGGCTTTTCTTGCTGCCTTTTTTTTTTTTTTTTTTTTTGATTAATCCCGTCTCATTTGAAATTGCGAAACTATCAATGGGAATTATTCAAATCCCCGAGGTATGAAATAGCTATGAGGAGGCTGCGGAAAGACACTCATTAACCTCAAATAGAGGGGAGCCCACAGTAAATCTCGATGAATTCTCCCCGTCGTGGAAATTTGATTAGTTACAGTGGCTGTACTTAATCTAAGTTGAAGCTTGGAAGTTAATTTAGTCCAATGCATGCATGATAAGTTAGTGTTGTTTGCTTCAAGTATGTATTCTTTAAAAACTCTATGAGTATGTGTGTCTGCAGAAATTATTGCAAGTGTTGTAAACTGCTGTGCAGTGCAGTGGGAACACTGACTTTGTGTTGTCCGATTTTTATTCAGTTTCATTTCTCGTCGATTTGTGTTTTCCATTTGTGCTCAAAATGCTCTGGAAGATGTGTGTGATTCAGGTGTGTGTTTTAATCATTAGACAAATGGTCAATCATTTATGGGGAAGCAGTTGTTAAGTCCAGCCCGTGTCCTGGTTTTGCTTGATGGAAGACATGTTTTTCAATCAATCTGAATAACAATTTACAGATATGTGCTTGTAAGTCCCCTAAAATTTTGGGCTAACCACCCTAAGATTACAAAGAGTTTTTTTTGTGGCGCACATTGATTTATGCCACATATTTACAGCTAATCAGAATTTATATGGTCATACTTCAGGATTAACTAACAGTATCAGCATTTGGTGTGTAACAAAGATAACAGCACAGGCAATAAAGCACGCATTTTTGACAATTTGTCACACTTTTTGTTCGGAGAAATTCAGGAGTAGAAGTATTAGTTTACAACAACAAACAAATGCCTACAATCAGGAGTACCCCATATTGACTTTAATTACCTTAAATCAACTATATATATATATATATCTTGATTGGATTATCCAGAGAATAGTGCTCGATACCGTGGTAGAGCGCAATATGTAGGTGTGGGAAAAAATCACAAGACTACTTCATCTCTACAGATCTGTTTCATGAGGGGTTCCCTCAATCATCAGGAGATTTTAATGGAAGCATTTACATACAATGGTTTATATAGAGCACAGAGTGGGTGGGTACAAGCAGGCGTAGGGTGTGGTGATTGGCTCATGTGTTACCTAGGAGGTGTTTCCGTCTGTGGCGGCATGTTGAAATGATTTCACTGCGCTTGTTGAGGGATGATAGATCTGGATGATATATAATAAACAGTTTCTCTTTTAAGCATAGGTTGCATCTTTTATTACCACTGTTGTAAGGTGTGCTGGATGCAAGAATTTGCCATGTTATTGAATATTCAACATTATTGTCTTTGAGGTTCCAAATGTGTTTGCTGAGTTCTGTAGAATTCTGCAAAGTCTGGTTTCTAAAGGAGGCGTTGTGATTATTCCATCTTGTTTTGAACGCTCCTTCGGTTAATCCTACGTACGTGTCGGATGTGTTAATGTCCTTGCGTACTACCTTTGCTTGGTAAACGACTGATGTCTGTAAGCACCTTCCGTTGAGAGGGCAATCAGGTTTCTTGCGACAGTTACATTTTCATTTTCATTTCATTTTCATTTTCATTTTTATTTATCTCATTCATTGATGTGCATTTAGAACGATAAATAATTATATCACAATTATACAATTTAAATTCACACAATTCCTGAGAAGGAGCAGGATCAAGAAAATCTTATAATTTCCTGCCCCCTTTGACATAATACATTATCTTACTTCATGAATATCATTTAAGCCGACACATATATCCAAATGAGATGAAACAATCAAAAACAAAAAACACAAGAAAAACACAACAAGTGCAAAACTTCATAAAGTATAAACCAAACCAAGAAAATAATAGAAATAATATAATATACACCTCACGGAATGATACAGAGCAAATACCAAACCAGACAAAAAATAAGTAAAATAATAAATAAAAAACAAAATGTAAACACTTATGGCTGTCCATATGATCTTATCGTTCTATCTTTATATAATTTTTTCAATTGGAATATATTTTTACAGTTTTTTATCTCGTTATAAAGAGAATTCCACAATTTTACCCCCACCACTGATGTACACATTTGCTTTAAAGTTGTCCTTGAATATTGTTGTTTGAAATGACCTTTTCTTCTATGCTCTGTATTCTCAGAAGTGATGACAAACATTTTTTGTAAATTTGCTGGTAATGTTTTACTTCTAGCCTTAAACATGACATACAATGTCTGTAGCTTTACTAGCTCCTGTAGTTTCAATAGTCCAGAGTTAATAAATAAAATGTTAGTGTGTTCTAAGTAATCTACTTTATGAATAATCCTTATAGCTCTTTTCTGTAATTGATACAATGCCTTTATGTTACTCTTATATGTGTTCCCCCACACTTCCACACAGTAGCTGATATATGGCAATATAAGTGCACAATACAATATGCGCATTGCCCTATAATCTAACATATATTTTACCTTGTTTAATATAAAAATACTCTTAGACATCTTTTTTCGTACATGTGCAACATGAGATTTCCATGTCAGACCATCATCCAGTATCACTCCTAAAAATCTAAGTTCAGAAACCCTTTCAATATCAATTCCATATATCGACAGTTTGATGGTGTCCTCTCTTTTCCTCTTACCAAAAATCATAAACTTTGTTTTTTTTACATTTAATGATAATTTGTTGACATCAAACCATCTCTTAAGTTTAATAATTTCCTGTTCAATAAGTATTGATAACGCTTTTAAGTCATGTCCCGAACTATAAAAGTTGGTGTCGTCCGCAAATAAAACACATTTCAATGACTTTGATACCTCATATATATCGTTAATATACAAAATAAAAAATTTAGGTCCCAAAACTGAACCTTGTGGAATTCCACATTCAATCCTCATTTGTTCAGATGTATTACCCAAAAAATCCACAAACTCTTGTCTATTATCTAAATAACTTCTTAGCCATTCTAAAACTACTCCTCTCACACCAAGTGAATGCAACTTAGACAATAATATAGAATGATCTATTGTGTCAAATGCTTTTTTAAGATCAATAAACACACCGATAGTGTATTTCCTATTATCAGTTTCTGTTGCTATATCCTCCATTATATTCATTACAGCTGAAGCAGTGGATCTATTAGTTCGGAATCCATACTGGCTCTCACTCAACAGCATGTTCTTCTCAATAAAACTGTCTAATTTTTCTACAAATACTTTTTCAATTATATTAGAAAATTGTGACAGCAGTGACACTACATTCATTATTGGTTTCAGAGTTGTTTAGTCTGGGGGTAGGCAGTCCTTTTGCAATTGCTTTGTTGTGGTTTGAAATGATTTGTTGTATGTTATTCAGAGCAGAAAACGAAGCAACATCATCTGGTACAATCCGCTATTCTGCAAAGACGTCTCAACCAACATCGGCCGCAAGTTCCTCACTCTGATCGACAAACACTTCCCCAAAGGCAACACCCTAAGAAAAATATTCAACAAGAACAACATTAAATTGAGCTACAGCTGTATGAATAACATGCAACAAATCATTTCAAACCACAACAAAGCAATTGCAAAAGGACTGCCTACCCCCAGACTAAACGACTCTGAAACCAATAATGAATGTAACTGTCGCAAGAAACCTGATTGCCCTCTCAACGGAAGGTGCTTACAGACATCAGTCGTTTACCAAGCAAAGGTAATACGCAAGGACATTAACACATCCGACACGTACGTAGGATTAACCGAAGGAGCGTTCAAAACAAGATGGAATAATCACAACGCCTCCTTTAGAAACCAGACTTTGCAGAATTCTACAGAACTCAGCAAACACATTTGGAACCTCAAAGACAATAATGTTGAATATTCAATAACATGGCAAATTCTTGCATCCAGCACACCTTACAACAGTGGTAAAAAAAGATGCAACCTATGCTTAAAAGAGAAACTGTTTATTATATATCATCCAGATCTATCATCCCTCAACAAGCGCAGTGAAATCATTTCAACATGCCGCCACAGACGGAAACACCTCCTAGGTAACACATGAGCCAATCACCACACCCTACGCCTGCTTGTACCCACCCACTCTGTGCTCTATATAAACCATTGTATGTGAATGCTTCCATTAAAATCTCCTGATGATTGATGGAACCCCTCATGAAACAGATCTGTAGAGATGAAGTAGTCTTGTGATTTTTTCCCACACCTACATATATATATATATATATATATATATATATATATATATATATATATATATATATAACAAACAAATGCCTACAATCAGGAGTACCCCATATTGACTTTAATTATCTTAAAGCAACTCTATATATATATATATATATATATATATATATATAGTTGCTATCTATATATATATATATATATATATATATATATATGTATATGTATATATATATATGTATATGTATACGTGTATATATATATATATATATATATATATATATATATACACATATACGAACTAAGTCATGCATATATATGTATATATATATATATATATATATATATATGTATATTGTGGCAAATGCAAGAAACAGAACGTTGTCTCTTCAATGTCTTTATTATGGACTGCCAACATGAGAATCTCTAAACACAACACAACATGCACTTTTTATGTGTTCTCCCAAAACGCAAAACCAAACCCCTTCTCTGAGTGTGAGCCTGGTCTTAGTGCCCGCCACACAGCCCCCCCCCCCCCCCCGAACACCCGGACAGCAAGTTATGGGGAATACATAACAGGGGGCCTCACTCGCCTGCCGCAACGGGTAAAATGTCCATCCCGCGGTGGAGCGGGTGTACCCTGTGGGGAAAAAACAATATCAGGGCCCTGTGGAGGCTAAGGACATTCAACTCTAATAGATTTCGGAAGGCGACCTCGGCGGGGGACTTGGCCCGGCAGCACCCTATCACCTGCGATACAATGCGCCGGTTTAATCCTGTCCCAAGAAATGCATTCCCTATGCCCGCCCATATCCAGTACAAAAACCTTAGGACCGCGTTCTAGAACCCTAAATGGCCCATCGTAAGGGGGTTGGAGGGGCGAACGGTGGGCGTCGTGACGGACAAAAACAAAACGGGCATTTTTAAGCTCTGATGGCACAAATGATTTTGGGAAACAGTGGTGGACCGGGCCAGGACCCAAGGACTCCCTCGGCCAAAAGGGAAACGATCGCGGGGCGCCACCCTTAGGTAAAAATTCACCCGGAACACGGAGTGGTTGACCAAACACCAATTCAGCGGGGGCCGCAGCGAGATCCTCTTTAGGGGCCGAGCGCAACCCGAGCACAACCCAAGGTAAACGGTCAACCCAATTGCTATCCACGAGTGCCGCACGCAGAGCCGCCTTAAGCGACCGGTGAAAACGTTCACATAAGCCGTTAGCTTGGGGATGGTAGGCTGTCGTACGGTGCACCTGCACTCCCAATGACCGCGCCAACGCTGACCAAAGCTCTGACACGAACTGGGATCCCCTGTCCGAGGTGATATCGGATGGCGTACCAAAACGCGCAACCCAGGCCGACAGAAACGCACGGGCAACGTCCACAGAGGCAGTGGAGGAAAGAGGAACTGCTTCTGGCCATCTGGTAGTACGATCCACCATCGTTAGCAAGTGTGTATAACCCTGCGACGGAGGGAGGGAGCCAACTAAGTCCACATGCATGTGGTCAAACCGCCTGACCGGAATTGTAAATGGTTCGAGGGCCTCTTTAATGTGCCGATGGACCTTGGCGCGCTGACATGCCACGCATGCGGCTGCCCACTGCCTAACATCCTTCCTAAGGCCAGCCCAAACAAACTTGGGACCAACCAACTTGACGGAAGCCCGAACGCCAGGGTGTGACAGGGAGTGTATCGCGTCAAAAACCCGGCGGTGCCAGTTTACCGGGACGACAGGTCGCGGGCGACCAGTGGACACTTCGCAGAGGAGGGAGGGACCGCCGTCCTGCACCACCACCTCCTTGAGCACAAGCGCCGTACCTTCAGCTTTGAGTGTGCGGATGCCGGGGTCGTCGGGCTGGTCAGCGGCCATTCCCCAAAAATCTAAACCAAGCTGTACGGGGCACACAAGGACACGCGAGAGACAGTCGGCCACAGGGTTGGCCTTACCGGCCACATGCTGAATGTCCGTAGTGAACTCAGAGATAGACGACAAATGACGCTGTTGACGGGCTAACCAAGGCTCCGTGACCTTTGACATGGCAAACGTCAGGGGTTTGTGGTCCACGAAAGCCGTGAAAGACCGACCCTCCAACAGAAAACGAAAATGGCGTGTTGCGAGATACAGTGCTAACAATTCACGGTCAAATACACTTCCGCTCGTTATCCCGCAGTTTACGACTGAAGAACGCAAGGGGCTGCCACACATTCGCCACCCGCTGCTCAACCACAGCACCCACGGCGACATCAGACGCATCCGTCGTCAAAGCCACGGGCGCCGTGGAAACAGGGTGGGCGAGAAGAGTAGCCCCTGCGAGTGCGGATTTTGCCTTCTGAAAAGCTTGGACCGGCTGAGGAGTCCATTCGAGGGAATCGCTAGCCTTTTTGTTACGCAGGGCACCATAAAGAGGCTGCAGGAGGTGGGCAGCGCGTGGAAGGAACCAATTATAAAAATTAATCATGCCCAAAAACTCCTGCAGAGCTTTGACAGTGGAGGGGCGAGGAAAGTCCGCCACTTCCTGCACCTTCGAAGGTAAAGGAATCGCACCCTGCGACGAAATACGGTGCCCTAAAAAAATCAATCTCCGACAGCCCAAACTGACATTTAGAAGGATTTACGATCAGTCCGTGCTCGTCAAGACGTTTGAACACCTGTGTTAGATGTGACTGGTGCTCCTCAGCTGAAAGACTCGCCACCAAAATGTTGTCGAGATAAACAAATACAAAATTGAGCCGCGCAACACTGAGTCCATTAATCTTTGAAAGGTTTGTGCTGCCCCCTTAAGGCCAAAAGGCATACGCAGGAACTCAAACAGCCCAAACGGGGTTATTACTGCGGTCTTGGGCACGTCCTCGGCGCGCACCGGAACCTGGTGATAACCGCGAACTAGGTCTACCTTTGAAAAAATGGCGACACCAGCCAGGCGCGCCGAAAAGTCCTGGATGTGCGGAATAGGGTAGCGGTCGTGCATTGTGATGTTGTTAAGGCGGCGAAAATCCCCACAAGGGCGCCAGGAACCGTCTGACTTAGGCACCATGTGCAAGGGGGAAGCCCACGGGCTGTTAGAACGCCTAACGATGCCTAAACGCTCCATAGTAGCAAACTCCTCTTTAGCAATGGTCGATTTAGCCGCGTCAAGACGGCGCGCGCGCGCAAAAACTGGCGGGCCCACAGTGGGAATAAAATGTTCAACGCCGTGTTTAGTGTCCGCGGTGGAGAAAGCGGGAGTGGTTAACGACGGAAAATCCGTGAGCAAATGCTGAAAAACGTCACCAGATACCGAATAATTAGCGTGTGTTAACGGTCCAAGTCCCCCTGCCTTACATGTAAAAGATGAAAAGGACACAGCATCAATCAATCGGCGGTTAGCAACATCAACAAGCAGTCCATTAGCACACAGAAAATCCGCGCCAATAATGGGGACTGTGATGGCGGCGATGATAAAATTCCACTGGAAATTACGTCCATTGAAGCAAACAGTCACCAACCTGGAGCCGAAAGTGTCGATTGATGAGCCGTTGGCGGCACTCAGCAGCGGCCCGCAGCCACCTGTCGCCTTGTCCGCGTTTGTGGCAGGTAGCAGGCTGACTTGCGATCTGGAGTCCACCAGGAAACGTCTCCTTGACGACAAGTCAGCGATGAAAAGCTGCTTGCTTGTTTCGCCGGCGCCCACAGCCGCTACTGAACGCCGGCGTTGGAGTTTCCCGGGGCCGTGAAGGAACAAGGTGGGACACACCGTCGGGCTTTGGCGCCAAAACGTTGATGGAAGAACCACTGGCCAGTTTCGCGCCTTTTCCGGGTAGTGACTCCCGCCACTACTGCTGGGTCGGCGTCCACCGCCGTCTGCAGCGGGGGCGCTTCCACGCTCTGCACGTCAAATCGTCTGGAAGCCACCAGCACCCGGTCAGCTTCTTCAGCCAAGCCCCGGTAATCGCGTGAGGCCTGGGAAGTGGAGTTAGCTAGCGCTGCACGGGCTGCAGGTGGAAGCCGCCGCAAGAAAAGATGCGGGAAAATGAACCCGCCTTCTTCGGATCCCAGCAGCGACAGCATACTGTCCATCAAATCCACGGCGGTGCCATCGCCCAAACCCAGCAGGGAAAGAAGTCTATCCGCCCTCTCAGCGTCAGTCAGAGTGAATCTTCGAAGCAGGAGATTCTTGAGGGCGGTGTACTTGCCGCTCTGTGGAGGGTCTCGCAACAGCTGCATAGCGCGGCGAATAGTCTCCTTGTCGAGAGCTGTCACCACCAGGTGATACCGGGAGTCGTCGCCGTCGATTCCCCGCAGGTTGAAAAGTGACTCGATGTGCTGGAACCATGATGCTGGGTCGCTCTGCCAGAACTCTGGAAGTTTGCTGGAGTCGCAGTTTGCTGGAGCTGGGGCGACATGGCCGATGAAGACACCTCTTCCGCGTGAAACATAGTCGGGGTCACCAATGTGGCAAATGCAAGAAACAGAACGTTGTCTCTTCAATGTCTTTATTGAAGACTGCCAACATGAGAATCTCTAAACACAACACAA